>NW_026125223.1:0-148825 GCF_943737965.1 Phodopus roborovskii | reverse complement strand
ATCGTGTGTTGGGGAATCGAGGAATATTCCAATTAAGCCCTTTCATTTTGATTTCTCATTAGATCCTTAGACACTCTGCAGAAAATTAAATCGAGCTAGAGACCTCCAGCCAGGAGATTTATTCGATTTAATGTTTTGAAAGAGACTTATTATCTTGTCAGGAATAATTTTGGAAAATCTAAATAAGAGCAATTGAATCAGCAGAATTTAGGTCTCAGGATAATTACTTTGTGTGGTAGACCATGGTACTTGAGCCACCAAAGCAACTTGCCTAAGCCATGACTCCAGCAGCTTAGCCCTCCCATGACCTACCCCCCTCCCAGTCCCCAGCAGCACTCACCCCCACCTCCCATCACCTGTCCTTCTGTAAAGAGCACAGAGATCCATGCTGTGGTGTGAAAACAGCCACCACCTGAACTCTTCCCTTGAAGTATCTTGCCTAAGGTCAGCATCCCATTTCTGAAACATGACCTGACAGCCTTCCAAATCACCTGTGTCACCCTGCTGGTGTCAGCCTGCTGAGTTCTGCACTGCATACAGCTGAATGTGTCACCCATCATGTGTTAAGTTGGGAATTCATTCCTGAAAACAGTCATATGGTTGTCAGTTCCTCATAGCCTTCAGCTATGACAGCAGTTGTCATAGGGAATCTTAAGGGGTGTGTTATTGCATTAATGCTTGCGTTATTCAGGTGATACCAGAAGGTGTCCTCCATCACAGCCTCCTTCAGCATCACTGCTGAGACAATATGGTAACTGGGATTGACCACAATGACTTGAGCATCCCTTAAGTACTGGATCCCTAGTACCACCAGTGGCTCTAGGACTACTAAACCCATAGCCATCTTCCAGCCTGTGTCTGTGACACAGGCTGTAGAGTATGGAGAGTAACACAAGAACCCATTTAACTTTGCTGGGCAAACAATGTCCCCTCCAACTCCTTTGGCTGAAAAGGGGTATATGTTGGGCAAACATTGAGTTAGTTCCAGTCTACCTCTTCTTTTCCCATGCTTCTGGATACAGGAAACTGTTAAGAACTCTTATGAAAAGGTTGTGTCATGAGGTCCACATGCTGTTCATGTCTGGTCATTACTGTTGAATGGCTGAGCTGGACTGGTACCTGTCAATAGCCCTGGTAACGAAGGTCCATTCTTCATGCCCTTTCTTGCTGACCAGGTCTCTGCCATCACAATAGACTCTCTACGTCTGTCACCTTCACAAGCGCCATATAAACTTAAGTCTCCTGTATTTGGAGTAAGGTGGCAATGCCACACACCAGCCTCATGTGCTAACCCTTACTCTAAAACGCTACACCTCTGGCTATTATGATGTGCTTAGTTTTAACTGTTAACTTGACACAACCTGAAATCACCTGGAGAGAGTCTTAATGAGGTGTGTGTGTGTGTGTGTGTGTGTGTGTGTGTGTGTGTGTGTGTGTGTTGATTGCCTTAACTGATACAGGAAGACAGCTTGAGAGTGAGCAGCACCAGGGGTTGCTTTGGGGGACATTGACTGTAAGAGTAGAGAGAGCCAGCTGAGCAACACACACACACACACACACACGCACACACACACACACACACACACACACACGCACGCACACACGCACACACGCACACACGCACATTTCTCTCTGTTCTTGGTTGCAGAGGTGGTGTTGTACTCCCTGGTTTTTGGTTCCGCCATCTCGAATTCCTTACCATGACTGACTGTAACCTGGAGCTGTTGGTCTGGATATTGGTGAGGCAACAGAAGTGAAACTAGGGCATCTGTGTTGTTCTGGATGTGGCCATGCAGGCATAGCTTTTCCTGGGGTCGCCCAATGAAGCGGGCTTCCTTCAGTACCGTGACCATCCCTGGCTCTGCTTACCTCACTGGATATTTCTACCACCCAGCACAGAAGCTAACAAGAGACAGGCGTGGGGGTGTTGGGCCAGGCGTGTGTGTTCACCTGGCTTCTTCCTATACTTCGCTAACGTTCTGCCTACACTTCATTTCACACTCCTCTTTGGGGGTCTTTACTCTATTCCAGGGCACAAGTCTCTTGGCCCAGCATAAAGAATATAATGGAAGGCATCCTCTACATCACAGAAGAAACTATTCTAAATCTTCAAACTTGGCTCTTGGTATGGAAATAAACAACACCAGGGAAGAGGACCTTCTTCAGGAGGTAAAAGTTTTATTGGTTTAAACCCACCGCACTCATTGTGTTACTAATCTTCTGCCTTCAGAAAGAAAATCAAGGACAGGCCTTAGGAGCAGGCACACCTTATCTCCTGCCTGAAGAATGGAAGGAAAGACACAGACTATAGCCAGTTCCATGGCTGGAGGCTGTAGAGAGGGTATATTGAGAAAAGGGGGGGTTTCAGGAGGAAACTTGGGAAGTTGAACCGTGTGATGGTTTGAATAGAAATGCATTTGAATATTTGACCAATAGGGAGTGAGACTATTAGAGTGTGGCCTTGTTGGAGAGCAATCCATGATGGAGGTGGGCTTTAATGTCTCATATACTCAAGCCATGCCCAGTGAAACAGTTCACTTCCTGTTGCCTGTAGATCATGATGTAGGAATCTCAGTTCTTTCTTTCAGGACTATGCCTCTGGCATGTTGTCATGACGATAATGGACTAGGAGCCAGCCCCCAATTAAATGTTTTGCTTGACAAGAGTTGCCATGGTCAATGTGTCTCTTCACAGCAATAGGAACCCCTAAATAAGACAAAGAGCAATGTTTAAAGGAGAGTATGACATCTGTCCTCAAGGCTGCGAAATGCAAACATCTGCCCTCCCTGGAAATACCGTGTTGGGAATTAGGCCTTAGTCGTTGAGTCTTTTGACCAGCTGAGCCCTGCTGTGGGGTAGATGTGCAGTGGACCAGGCTTCTGGGCTGCAGATCCAGCCACACTGCTTCCCCATTTCTCTTCTTCCCTTGCTCTGCACAGCATGAGCGCGCAGGGGAAGCTGGGAGCTAATGAGCACTCCCTGGTGCTCCTGCCACATTTGTATTGGAGTGTTTTCATATTTGTCACCCTTGTTTCTTCAGCTAACAGGCTTCTAAAACTTCACCGGACAAATATTTATGGAGTGCCCATTTTGCTGTTGTTTGTTTGTTTGTTTTGTAGTGGGGAAAATTGAAATATCTGAGTTAATAAGGCTTGTATATGAAACGTCACACATAGGTTTCTTTATTTATTGGATGCTTGACCCTCGAAGCTGGAGAGATGGGGCCCTAGGGCATCTTTCTCAACACCCTCCCCCACACACACACACTTCTCTCTCTGCCCATTGGAGAACTGTCCTCCAGCTTTTGTTGACACGATGCTCTGTCCCCACCACAGACACAGAATCAAGAGTCCAGGGATAGAAACCTCTGAAACCACGACCATTACACCAATGAGAAAAGTAACTACTACCAGAAAATCGTCCCAGGGGAGTAGGCCTCCCCCCCGCCCCTTTGATTAAACATGGTCATGTGGTTCTTAGGCCCTTTGGAACTGAAATCTGCTCAAATGATGAGATGCGAGCTAGGGAAAGCTCCAGGATGATGGCAGAGCTTAGGTGTGGCAATTCTGCTTGGAGCTTAGAAAAGCAAGAATGCCCGGAAGGGGATCTAGGTATTCCAAGGGAAGCTCTTGCTTCAGATGGAAACAGGGACTATTGGTAACTTGGCTGCAGGCTGTTCATGGTACATAGGTAAGAAATTGTTTGCACTTCATCTGTTCTGAGACTGGGGCAGGCTGAGTTTAAAGGTGACAGGATTAGTTAAGATCACAGAGGAAATTTTAAGTTAGTTTAACATGTTTAGGATGTGGCATGGTTATTGGTGGCAATGGATTAGCCAGGTTGTGAGTATATATACGTATTTGTTCGTGTGTGTGTGTGTGTGTGTGTGTGCGCGGCGTGTATGTGCTTTAGAATCCAAGAATGACTGTGGTTTTTACCTTTATCTGGTTACCTTGATATCTACATACAGCCCTCACTTTAGTCCTGTTGACACAGAGCCAAGATGAGATGACCACAGTGACTCCCATTGGAAAATCAGCACTAAGTTTTATCCAATCCCCGTACCTGAACTCCATGCAGACATTGCTTTAAAGAGAGTCACAGTGGGGGAGGGGGAAGCATCCCACTAGGCTTAGAAGAAAGGCAAGTCCAAAACTGAAAGACCACGTTCACTCCAAGAGATGTGATAAAGAATGCGACATTCCTACCACCCATGTCCCACTCTGACCATCCAGCTCCCCCTGGTAAGGGGATCTGAACTACAAGAGACAGCAGAAAACGTCTGAGAATGGATTCAGAGTCTTAGAATTGATGAGGACCAGAGAGATGTTTCTAGTAGTTAAGAGCATGTACCGTTCATCCAGAGGACCAGACTTCAGTACCAAACACCCATTGTCTCACAACTGCTGTGGCTCCAGCTGAAAAGGCTGCAGTGTCTGGCTCTGACCTCCAGAGACACTTGTACTCATACACATAGACTCTCACATGGACACGCACATACCCATAGTTCAAAAGTGAAATAACATCAAATACGTAAAGAATCAATGACCATTTAGAAACGGCATAGTTCTCAGCCTTCCTAATGCTACAATCCAACCCCCACGTTATGTGACCCCAACCATAAAATTATTTTGTTGCTATTTCATAACTGAAATTTTGCTACTGTTATGGATCATAATGTAGATATCTGTGTTTTCCTGATGGCCCTTAGGTGACCCCTGTGAGGGTTCTTTCACCCCTAAGAAAGACACAACCCATAGGTTGGGAATGGAATAGCTGATACAGGTGATTCAAACAAATAAATGCATGAATTAAAGAAATCTATTCAAGACTTTGACAAGACAGTCTCCAGAGCAAACAAAAAAGTAAATTGGAAGCTGAAGTTCAAAATATGGAGAAAATAAATAAGCAAGAAAGTTGAAATATGGAAAAAGAATTAAACAAAAATACTTTAAGAAGATTTGAAAACAAACAAATGGAAGGACCAAGCAGACGCCATAATCTTTGCAGATCCTGACTTTGGGCACAACACAAACAAACAAAAAACAAAGGACTGCCTTGCAGAAGAGTGAGCATCAGGGGTGGAGGACAGAGTGGAGATAATACACTAGCAGACACGTATAAGGAACATGTAAAGAGATGAGAAGGTGTAGTTTCTAAAGGTTGACAGCACTGGAATTCAGCCAACTACTTTGCATCAGGACAAGGGGAAAGAAGCATGGGAGGGATCTCAGAAATTGGCTGGAAGCCACACATGTGCAAGGTCAAAGGGTTTTAACTCATTTGAAAGGTTTTGTTGAGATGAGAATTCCCAGAGTTCTTTGCTTACTCAATTTCCCCTAAGAAAAAGCTTTCTTTGGGTTCTGCTGCCCAGGTACTCACAGGTTACTGCAGCTGTGATACAAAGATGCCCAGCGACCACAAAAGGTGGTAGCATATCTTGGTGTTATCTACACAGTGCTGGTTTTTGCAGGAATGCATAATACAAGAGTTATGGTGTTGTGCTTTCACTAGAAAGTCTGGTGAAATCTAGTGGTGCATGGCAGGTCAGGATCCCTGCAGGCAGCCACTGATGGGGGGTAATCCTTGAAGTTGTGAAGGAAAGGCTAAATATGCAGTCAAGATCCCTGGATGTAGAAAAAGGCTGACAAAGAAAGCTTTAAGCAACAAGTAGAGCCTGCAGAAGGGAGAGCCATGAGGGTTGCATATGGCAATGTTCTATGAGTGGGTCTATCAGGAGCCTACCAGAGCTCACAGCTTACTCAGAAGCCAGACGTGAAGCTCCAGGATTTAATGTCCCATGATGTGTTGCAGTCTTGCCTTGGTCCCATTTATCCCTTTCAACACACCCATTCCTCCCACTCGAAGTGGGAATTTTTGCTCCCACTTCACAGTGAAGTATGTGTTGTAAGTATGCAACTTTTTGTTGTTGTTGTCATTGTTTTACAGCAGCTCACAGCTCAGAGTTTGCCTTGAGTCTCAGAGGAGACTTTGAATTCTGGCTTTTAAACAATGTTGGGATTGTTAAGACTTTGTAACCACGTATGAGAGCATAAGCCTGTGGTCCCAGCACTTAGTGTGTCCACACAGGAGGATTACCACAAGTTGAAGGCCAGCCTGGTCTATATAGCAAGTTCCAGCCCAGCCAGGGCTGCATGTTGAGGCCCCATCTCAAAATAAACAAAAGATTTCAGTAGCTTTTAGAAATGGAATAAATGCCTTTTGCATTATGAGCAGAGCGATGAGCTTTGCGGGACAGGAGTATAGAGTTATGGTTCATTTGTGAACTCCTCTCCACAGGCTTGCTCCTCAAGAGGTGTCACGAATAGTTATCTTCCTAACTGGAGCACTATTCAAGGAGGAAGTGCAAAGTCTGAGAGGACGGGCAGAGCAGGAGGGAGACAGTCCCAGGGACTGCCCTGGCCCCTTCCTGTCTGCTTCTAGTCCTGTGTGAGGAGACTTGTTCCCACCTGCTACGGTCTCCACAGTGCTTTGCTAACCACAGGGTCAAGAGTCAACAGAGTCTGCTAGGATACTAGAAACTAGGATACAAGGAAGAACCTAAGATATTCATGCAAGGTCTCCCACAGAAGGACAAAGGACAAGAAGGAATTAGGAGAAAGGGAAGTGGAGGGAGAGGAGAACATGTGGGACCAGGAAGATTGAGTCAGGGGAAGAATAGAGGAGAGCAAGAAAAGAGATATGATAATAGAGGAGCCATTATAGGTATAAAGAGAAAAACTGACTCTAGAGAAATGTCCAGAGATCTACAAGGATGACCCCAACTAACAATCTGAGCAACAGTGGAGAGGCTACCTTAAATGTCCTTCCCTGATAATGAGATTGATAACTAATTTATATGCCACCCTAGAACCTTAATGTAGTAGCTGATGGAAACAGAAGCAGACACCCACAGCTAAACACTGAGTGGAACTCCTGGAATCCAGTTGCAGAGAAGGAGGAGTGATGAACAAAGGGGTCAAGACCAGGCTGCCAAAACCCAGAGACAGTTGACCTTAACAAGGAAGAGCTCATGGACCCCCAGATTGGGAAACCAGCATTGTATCGACTCAGATCCCCTGAACATGGGTCTCAGTTAGAAGGCCTGGGAAGTCTAAGGGACCTCTGACAGTGGAAATAGGATGTATCCCTGGTGCAGGAAAGGACTTTGGGAGCACATTCCCCGAAGGAGGGACATTCCCTTAGCCCTAGAGGCAGGGGGAGGGGCCTAGACCCCTACTCCAAATGACTTGACAGATTTTGATGATCCCTCCTGGGAAGGGCATCACCCTCCCTGTGGAGTGGGTAGGGAAAGGATGGGAGGGGGGATCGGGGAGCATGGGAGAATGGGAGGGAGAGGGGAACTGGGATCGATACGTAAAATAAGAAAATACTTTTAAAAATTAACAAAACAAACAAACAAAAACAAAACAAAGAATCAACAGAGTTGACAGCTGGAGACTGAATACCCTTCCCCCTTCATGTCGTTTATGTCGGGTGTTCAGTCACAATGACTGAAGAACTACTCAATACAGTGCAGCCTGCCTATCAGCCTTTGTACAGCTCTGTGGGGCCAGGGTTACATGATTATTTAGCTACAGTAGTAGATGTTCCATGTGTATGACATGCAGCACAGGAGACTCAGACCAGTGGATGGTGAGGAGATGGCTGGTCAAGAGGATGCTTTCCCAGAGAAGGAGACATAGTATGTAGTTTCCCCAGGGGCTAGTTACACATAGCTAGGAAAAAAGAGGAGGGAAAGAGGTGGGAGCTAACAGCCTCGAAGCTCTTCTGAGGACCCTGCTTTGATTCCCAGCATCCACATGGCACCTCATAACCATTTGTAACTCTAGTTTCCTAGTATCAACTATCATCTTCAGCACTCTGGGTACCGGGCATGTCTATAGTGCAAACATATACAGGCAAACACAGGCACTAATCAATGTGAACATTAGAGACAAAAGAAAGCATCTGGAGAACTGGGGGGGGGTTGACAGAACATAGAGGATAGGAAAGGCTGTGGGAAGAAAAGATTCTGGAGACATTAGCATCTGCCAAGACAGAGACAGTAACATGGCATGCTGAGTGAATGTGCCATGGAGTCGGGAAGTCTGATTGCCTTGTCTCCTAAGTGGGTGACCCTGCACAAATTAATGTCTCTAAATCATAGTTGACTCATCTGTAAAACTACTATAATGTACCTCACTCCCAATTTCGTTCTGAGAATTAAATGAAATAACCCACAAAGATCACTTAACCAAAGTTGGGCTCACCCCAAGCACATGGTAAACACAATGCTCACTGCAGTGCAGAGGCGTTTTGAGCGTAGTTTTAAAGCAATTTGAAACATGATGGAGGTTAAGGAGAATTTCAGCATCAATCTTAGGCTTTTAAAAGCATCATTCTGGTAGGCTATCAGTTCTACCGCTGAGTCACTTCTGTGGCTTTGTTTGGGACGTCATTAGGAACCTTAGCTCTTACTCAGCCTCCCCTGTCCCTCAGAAAAGCACAACCTTATTTCCTGGATTAAATCCCTTTACGTGGAAACAAAGTGATGTTCATGTCTTAAAGCTATTCCCCAGGTGATACAGAGACTATTGAAGTATTTCAGACAAAACATACCATTGGCCTAAATTAGCATGCTGTCATGGGTAATGAATAGAAGAAAAGCTATTTGAGGGAAATATAAGAAAATGAATCAGAAGGACTCAGTGATTGCTTGAATCCAAGGTTGGGAACGGATAGCACCTGACTCATAAGTTATTGACTTGAGAAACAATGTGGGTGGCAGTGCCATTTTTTAAGTATATCAAGATTGAAGTAGGTATGGTTTGGATAGAAAACTCCTCATTTAATTCTAACCCCATTCTAGTCAAGACTTATTTAAAGTATGTATGTTTGGAGCTATGGCAAAGGCTGTTGAATAAGTAAGCCTAGTGTTCAGAACAAAGGCCTGGGCTGGGTATTTAGAATTCTAGTGACTAAAGTTTTGGAAATGTTTAAGTTTGTTTGAGGCATGTGCAAAATTCGGCAGGGGCGTCCACACTAATCTCTGAAAGACACCAACAAATAGAGGTTGTGGAGATATTTGAGACAACAAGTAATGATGGGCTGAACTAGTTTTCCTGTCATTATGACAAGATACTTGGCAAAAAAGAAGTTTAAAAGTTTAAAAGGTTTATTCAGCTCATGGTTTCCTAGGTTTCCAGCCACCATGGTGGGGAAGGGTGTGGCAGGCAGCAATCAAGTAGAGGATGCATGCACTATAGAGGCTCTCCAGTTTCCCACAGCAGCCAGGTTGAGATGATGATGGTACTACCTACTCAGGGAGGGCCTTTCTCCTTAGTTAATCCCCTCTGGAAAGGCCCCCACAACACACCTGTCAGTGTGGTGTGCCTTAATAATCTCCCAAGTGCTTCTCAATAACAATCCAGTGGACAAAAGAGATTTAGCAACCTTGTGTTTCTGGATGAAAAACTGGAAAGGAAGCCTAAAGGAACAGTTAGACCAGCAAAGATCACACCAAGATGAAGAAGCCAAGGAAACCAGTGGGTTGACAATTGAGAGATGTCGGTTACATCCAACAACATGGAGGTCAGCGGCAGAGCCTCAAGGGAAGAAACCAGATTGGAGTGGGCTGAGAAAAGAGTAGGAGGTGGGAAAACTGAGGAGGAACATGCAAACACCACAGGAGCAGCATTCACTAGCTCATATGCCAGAAAACTTAAAATAACAAGAATGGCAGGCACATCCTTATAGAGTTTCCACCTAGCTGAATCTTAGTCCTTTCAAAATCTATTCTCATGATAGCAGTCTTTATGTTCTGCATATAAGGGGAATGTAAGCACGAAGAAACTATTTTAAAACTCCAACAACAGTAAAATTCAAGAAGAGAAAGGAGAAGCTCAAAGTTTACTTTTGTGATGGGCAAAACGTGAGCGTATATCAACCCTTATGAGAAAGAGCCACGAAAAACGAATTGATTATGCAAAATTCCTGGAGCACAGGGGGACGCACTGGGCATTTGCATATTGGATGCAAGGTTCCACAATAAGAGAAGAAGCAAGAGAACCTGACATTTAAGAAAACAGAAAATGTTTGAAAATAAGAGGAACATGAACACGATGGTCGAGCACAGTTTTCTGGACAGTTGAGATTGGACTATGAGATTCCAGTGGTACCAAGGGACAATCATTTCTCTCTTCTGAAAGTTCAGTAATTGAGTCTGCTGAACCATGTTGACAATAGGCAAGTAAGCAAGAAAAAAATAAATACAAATTATTGACATGTAAATAAAAGGGAGTCACATGAAGTGTGATACTCAAAGAAAGGCCAGGTGGATGCAGGTCCCATAGCTCTTTCATGGGGGAGCAGAAGGGAGGGGAACTATTGGCAGCATTAGAGGAAGAGTAAATTATTTCAGGGAAGATAAAAGAACCTGCTGATGCTGTTTGATTTTCACTGCCTTCTGCTGGCTAAACTTCATTGGTTAATACAGATCCAAAGAGAGTTCATTCACTATCAGCAAGCCAGACCCTCGGGAGGAATTTCCCTTCCCTGAGAAGCCAAACCTACAGAAATCCTTCTCAACTGTGTTCCTGAGAGAGGGATCTTAGGGTGGCAGGTGGGAAATGGTCAGAAAGATGATAGAGTCAGGTGTTGTGGGAATACATTCAGCCAATAGCATTTAGGGTACCAGTCCTTAGGGCGTGGTCTGAGGTGCTACATGTGGGCTGATAAGCAGAGAGAAGTGTGCTCCCTCTCTTGGGTGGTAGTCAGAGATCTGATTGCGGCTTCCAGTGCCCCAAGACAGAAGACCGAGTTGGCCCTCTACCTTCTTAATATTCAATGATTGTTTCTCCAATAAATATTTGATATCCCTTTATTTCAGTCTCTTTCAGACTCAATTACCCTAACATCAGCAGTCACTTCTATAGCTCAGCACTGTGGTTTAGTCTTCTCTATACCCACGAGGCTGCTTGGGTGATTTCAGAGCACGTGCAGCCATGGGATAAGCAGCTGATCAGATTCCAATGTGGCTCCGATCTGTGGGTGCTTATGAAGGACAGGTAAGGGGGGAATGTGGAGACATCGGGTTCTACTTTAAACTCTGGCTGGCAGAGGGAGAGAAGTGAGAAGACGAATGGAGAAGAAGAGGAAGACAAGAGTCATGGGGCAGAGATCGCCGTGAAGTGGCATAATTGGTGTGGTGGGGAGCGGTGCTGGGTAGACTTAAAGCAAAGCTACTTAATGGACAGGATTCCAGCCTCAGACAGAGCTCGCAGGCCCCTTAATGTAAAAGGGTGACCCTAAAAATTACAGCAAGCTTAAGCCAAATGCCAAGTCTATCAGTGACAAAGGTTTGAAATATCTAAGAAATTTGGGGGAGGGCAACCAAAAGACACGGGGCTTGAGTGGTACAGAGCTGGAGAAAGCTTCCCACTCAAGGGTTTGGCTCCTGGCAGGACTTAGTCACTTTCCTACTTTGGTTTCTATTGCTATGATAAACACCACAATCAAAAGCAACTTGGGGATGGGGGACTTATTCCATCTTCCGGTTTATAGTCAGCCATGAAGGGAAGCCAGGAGAGGAGAGCTCCAGACAGGAACCTGGAAGCAGGAAGTGAAACAGGAACATAGAGGAACACCACTTTCTGCCTTGCTCCTCATGGCTTGCTCAACCTACTTTCTTACAGAACTCAAGACAGCCGAGCCCAAAGGCAGTCTGATGGGAGCATTTTCCTGTTGAGGTTCCCTCTTCCCAGATGACTCTAGCTTCTATCAAATTGACAACAAAACAAAACAAAACAAAACAAAACAAAACAAAACAAAAAATCAGCACAGTCACCAAGGCAACTTTCTGGTCCCAAGAAAGCTAGTCATCAGGAGGAGCTTTCTGGCCTGATCCAGCTCAAGTCCTCTGGATCCTGTGTCCAAAGTACATGGTGTCTTCACGACAGGGCCCTACCCTGCACCCTGTGAGATAACCAAGGGCAACAGCAATAGCCACTAATGCTTTGAGGGTCTCTTGGACTTCTCCGACCACCAAGTCCACAGTGAGCTTGTCAAGCTTGCTGTTGGGGTTTTGTCAGGGGAACCTATGGCTCTTGTGGGAGTATTCTCATCCCAGGTGGGAAATTTTCACTTAAATTCTATATTTTATAAGTACATACAGACTTGTATTATTTGTAGTCTTTGGTAAATAAATAATAATATAATTCCTTATGGCTTTTCCAGACATCCTTATTGTTATTTTATACTCCTCTTTCCCCCTCCTTCTGTACTGACCACTCCCCCTTCTACTTAACTTTCCTTACTTCCCCCTCATAGCATCTGTATCGTGTTATTCTCCTCTCTAGTACCCCCCTATGGTCCTTTTTACCTTTCTGGTTCTACAGTTGGCTTCAGACTATGTACTTATATCTAGAGATTGGGAGTTAAGAGTCATAGATGAGAATGTCTTTCTGGGTTCAAGTTACCAAGCTTTGTGCAAGCTTATATAATTCTATTTCACAATTTTATTTCTGTTTCCAGCAGAATGGTATTCCACACTGTATATGTATCATGCTTCCATTATCCATCCACTCCTAAGTTGATGGACATCAGTTTCCATTTCCATCTCCTAGCTATGGTGAATAGGGCGGCAATGTACACAGCTGAGGAGAATATCTGTGGAGTAGGATGCTGAGCCCTTTGGGTCGTGCCAAGGAGTGGTATAGCTGGTTTTATGGTGGCTTTGCTTTTAGCTTTTTGAGAATGATTTCCAGAGTGGCTGTACCAGTTTGCATTCCCATCAACAGTGGATGAGAGATCCCTTTCCCCCACATCCTCTCCAGCATTTGTTGCTGGGTACTTGTTGGTCTCTGACATTCTCACTGAGGTAAGATGAAATCTCAAAATTGTTTGGATTTTTATATCCCTAATTGTTAGGGACAATGAACATTTTGAAGTGTTTCTTAGTCACTTTTATTTCTTCTGTTGAGAACTCTCTGTTCAGAACAGTAACCCATTTTTTGTTGTTTGTTTGTTTTAATGAGTTGTGGTATTTTGTTTCTTTGTATGATAGTTCTTTGTACATTCTGGATAGTAATCCTCTGTCAGATGAACAGCTGGTAAATATTTTCTCCCTTTCTGTGGGTTTCCTCTTCACTCTATTGACTATTCCTTTAGCTGTGCAGACACTTTAGTTTTATGAGGCTCTACTTGTCCATTGTTGGCTATTTAGAAAGCCCTCTCCTCCACCTACATCATGTAGGTACTGCCTCTGCATTCTTCCGGCTGTTTCAATGTTTCAGGTCTCATCTCTAGATCTTTGCATCGGTTTTTCTCCACAATCCTCACTGGTCCCAACCTTTAATCATTTGGCTTTCCTTTTTCACGGGTCTCAAGAGAAATCTTTAAATTCCACTTCGGCATTTTGCTTTGAGGAACAGAATTTCATTCAAAAAATGAGACACAGGGCTTGATCCAAAGCAGCAGCTCAGCCTGCATGTTTGGACAGTGTGTCCTCAGAGTCAAAGAATCTCAGGCTGTGTTCTCAGGACTTACGTCACATGTGCCTTGTGTTCCTAGGCTACAGCCTGTGCACTCCGCATCTCTGCCCAAGGGGCACCACTTTAAGCAAATGTCAGCGGGAGTTAGACTTACATCCATTGGGGAGTTAATTTGATATAGAACACCATGTCCTCAGGAGTTTTGAGGAGCACTGGAACCATACCCTGTCCCTCTTACTGGAAAAAGAGCACAGCCCAGTGGTTCTGACTGATCCTGTTTGACTTGCCCCCCAGCCTAGTTTCTAGCTCTTCCTTCATAAAATGGAACCAGTGGTACTATTTTCTTGATGAGTTTTGGTAAAAAAAAAAAAATGATGCACTAATAAGCCCTTATCACAAGATTCTGGTACAAAGAAACTCAATAAAAGTTACCCATTGGTGTCTGTACAGCAGCCTAGCTTCCTTTGTGACTAGTGAGATTGGCAGAAACACTGGGCTTGAGTCTACATGCATTCAAATTCTGGCTTCTTTGAGTGCAGTCTGTGTGGTCTTGACAAATCACATTTCAGAAGCTTGCTTTCCTCGAGTGTAAAAGGGATACAAAAGGTAAGTAATAAGAATCAAATGAATAATTTCCACAGGAAAGTGATAGCTTGGTCTATGCCATTTCTGCTTTCAAGCATAGCAATTCCAGCCCTGTTGAAGGAACTGGTACCTGGACATTTGAGACTAAATCTAAACCTCTGGAATAAAAAGCCAAGATTATTTGGGGATTGGGAAGAAATCAATATTGCTACACTTGAGGACTATGTCAAAGCAAACCATCATATCAGGGAGCATTTGTTAATTTCTTAATTTTTAGGAAGTGGAGAGAGTAAAAGGAAGTGTCTGTGGGCAAAATATGTCATGTAAAGTCACACACACCTCTAAGACCTACTTCCTCCAGCTAGGTTGTAACTCTTAACATTTCTACCATCTCCCAACTAGTCATTCAGCTAAGAATCATCAACGAATGAGGCTCCACTGTTACATCAACCTTTCCACTACTCTACCTGAGAACATTGCCATGGAGGAGAATGATGAGCCTGTCAGGGACATTACAGATTCAAACTATAACACATTATGAGAGTACACAATTCAAAGGTGTATCACCACCACACAAATGCTTACCAAGAGCTGCTGACTTTGCTGTGCAAGCAAAAGATAGTTTATAGCCATTAAAATGAAGATGGCATGATCGCACAAAGGGGAGAAAAAGTTTTCCAGCAAAGGCACCTAGGCATGAGGCATTAAACAACTTAACTGGCAGGAAAGTCTTTGCTGGCATGGTTGGTAAGCTGCAGGCAGGGCCAGCCTCAGAGGAGAAACCACGGAAATTTTGGATGCAGAGGGACAGTCTAATTGAATTTGACCTCAGAACATTAGGGTGGAGGCTAGTTTCTCTTTTGTTAACTTGAGTTGCATCTCAGAGGCAGAATCCCCATGAAGGAAATGTCATGTTTCAGAAATGAGAATCTTACTCTAGATCCCCTGGTAGGAATTCTCATGTTTGAAGCCTGTGATTGTTTCTGTTTTCCTTTATCCAGAATTCAGCTGTCAATCAGCCTATCCAGGCATGCTGCCTGTTGCTTACTGTACTCTAACACAGCAATGCTTTGCTCATCAAAACCTGCTTCTCTGACTGCTGAGGACATTTGTTTTGCTAAAAGTAGTTTCCTGTCAGCATTTTATCAAGTAATCACCAATCTCCTTTTATCATTTGATGAGAAAAGGCTAGACATTACATTCTCTGCAGTGAGACACACGTGTCATTGTTTTGATGTGGACACAGCAATGGCATGTCTACCTTCACAATCAAAGGTTTCTCTCTTTCATTACATGATAATATTTTTTATTACACGTATTTGTTAATGAACATGATAAGAGTCCCTGAAGATTTTTCTCTAACAGCAGCCATATGGAACTGTAATTTCAAAGTCCCTTTGATCTCTCTCAGCTTTACACTGTTGGTTAAATGTCAACACTGCCTTTTAGTCTCTGAAGATCTCTTCTCTCAGTCATCTTTGCACTCAGCTAGTGAATCATTCTGTATGTTTATTACTAGTATTAAATCTCTGACTTAAAGGAAGCTGTTCAGCATAATTTATTTTGTTGCCTCCAGTTTTTATGATATGGTTGTAAAATTGATTCTCAACTGTCAAGAACTACAGAGGTGAATTCGCATAAATCAACAAGGGAGAGGGGAGACTTTAAAAAGCACCATGAGTCCCTTAGGGTTCTGGCTAATCAAAACATCTCACGCTGTCCTAAAACACATTGGCTTGTTTTTCTCATCTTCATCTTCATCAAAGCAGATTCATCAGAATGGAGTGGAAAATAAGATGCCCAAAGAGGTTTAGCATAAATAATACTGTTGATAATAGCAAAACCTGGGAACAACTCAGGTGTTTACCTCAGAGGAAAGGTTAACCAAATATGGCAGCCCAGACTATGAATGTGCAGACACAAGCGAGACAAGGCAGCAGGTCAGAAGTGCCCAAGAGAATAAAGAATGATAAATACATTTGGTTTGTATCCTCTGTCCTGCCACAGAGCTCCTAAGCCCTTGGAATTTCCCTGAATATTAACAATGTCTTTGCTTTCTATAAGGAGTACCAATTCTCATGCTTGAGTTTATGCTAATGATATGTATTTGAGTGGGGACCTTAGATAGCCTCTGGAGGAACACCTCACCTCCAGGAAAGACAGAGGGATGCTGGAGAGCAAAGTCTACAAACACTTAAACAATTAGACTTAATGAGCCCAGAGGGGAGCATGGAAGCTCCAAACCCCACCTGCCTCTATGTACTTTGTCCCATGCCATTCCTGGTGGTATCCTAAGTGACTTCCTGCATCTTTGAAGCCATTCCAGCAAATTATCAAACCCAAGGAGGATGCTGAGACCCTCTGGCTTGGAGCTGATTAGTTGGAATTTCAGGGGACCAAGACTGATTATTGAAATCTGGGTGAGGGCGCTCTTGCCCAGTGGAGCACTGATGTCAGAACTGTGAACAAAGTACCACTTTCTTCTGGGAACAGAGGAAATTTTATTGGCAAAAATACATATGATGTACAAAGAAAACAATAGCACAAGTGGATGAATTCTCATGTAATAAAAGACTAAATACAGATATTGGGAAACACCGTATCTTTATGTCACCTGGGTCTCTTGCCAAATCCCAATACATTGGATACAGCCACTTACATGCATTGGAATCTACTTCACAGAAGAGAGAAATGCTGGTGAAATAAGAAACAAATTTCTCCTTTATTTGGCCCAAATTAAAAAGGCTGCAAGTATGCCTTCCCCAAACCCATAGGGCCATTTGTATTAAACAGGATTAAAAACAAAAATGGAGAGGCCAAAACATGGGCACAGCAGGTTGTGTGTGGTCACCAGTGAGATCTTTGGATGCTACTGGCATCCTCCTAGGCCAAGGCTTTGGAGATAATTTCTATTCAGATTCTATATTCACCGTGAGATGATGCTACATATCCAGCCTGAGAAAGCCACCTCCCTGCCCCAAGAATACTGTTTCAGAAAAGACTCAAAAAGGTGCTAGCGCTATGGCATTTTTTCAACTTGGGCAGAAGAGGAAGCTGAAGACATATTTTTAAGCTTAAGTAAATCTATGATCAGTGGTTTCTTGGCAGTTTGAATGGGTCCAGGATTCCAGAAGGGCTGACCTCATCAGCACAGCAGAGGTTGCTGCTTTCCAACCTCTCCAGGAGTGCCTAATCAGAAACAGTTCTGAAAGAACTGTGGCTTGCCCTCACCCTGTGACATGCCCTTCGCCTGCACAGTCTCTCCAGCAAGAGGCACTTAGGCTCTGTGTGAATTCTGCTTGATTACTAAAAGACATCAAATAAGTTCCATAAATGACAGGTCTCGGGAAACCAGCACTAGATACTTGGGGACACATTGGGGCTGAGTGGGTTCCAGTCTTCTAGTCCATTGGTCCTCTTCAGAGGCAGAAGGCTGCTCAACAGCCTGGACTCCATCCTTTATCGGCTCACCCAGCAAATACTTTTTAATCCCTGACTTGTACCAAGTGTTATGATCATGCTGCCATGGGAAGGAAATAAACAGCTTACAAAGTATCTCACAACTTAACAAACTTCTATTGGAAAAACATTCTGTTCCATTAAAAAATTCTAATTTAGGAGACTGGGGGAGATGGCTCAGTTGTTAAGAGCACTTGTTCTTATAGAAGACCCGAGTTTGATTCCCAGCATCGATACAGAATCTTACAACCACCTTAACACCACTTCCAGGGTATCCAGTGCCCTCTTCTGACACCCTCTAGCACCAAGCATATGTGTAGAATACCTATATACATATACACAAACACTTACTACACATAAGTCATTAAATAAATATTTGTCTGATTTTATATCTGATAATTCATTCACTTGGCTACCAGGGTAAGACATCATCCTTACCTCTAAGAGACCAAAGAATCAGAGAGCGATATTGAAGAGAAGATTAACCTTCCTGCTCAACTATAATTCAGTAGTGTAAAAGATCAGAACCTCAGGGGATATGTTCTTATAGAATCCCAGCTCGGGGGCTTTAAACGTCCCAGAATTTGGGAGTCTCTTAGTTTCTGTTTCTTCCTTTGCAAAGTAAGGAAGCCATATGCCCTGTAAGACTATTAAATTTGGGGAAAATTCACATAAAGCTCAGCACAGGCATTGGCATATGGAAGCCCTCAAAAAGAATAGGTCTCATTTGTTACGAGTAGTTTTCCCTGCCAGTCTGGTCCTCAAGTTGCGTCAGTCCCAAATAACACACAGAGATACTGTATTAGATATAAAGCTATTGGCCTGTTACTAGCATTTCTTATTGGCTAGCTCCATCTTAAATATTAACTCATTTCTATCAGAGAGAGGGTCTGGACCTCTTCTCTCAAGTCTCTACATCTTGACTCTCCCCACTACATCTCCCAGAATCCTCCTTGTCTTCTAGTCCTGCCTGTCTTGCCTTCCTATTTGCCAACAGTGCTTTATTCATTAAGCAATAAGAAAAACATATTTACAGAATGACATCTCCTATCACTCATTAGTAATGATGACAGAGACAGGGCTGGATATGAGGCAGCATTTTTCAGCTTCCAGATGAGCAATCAAAAACTTCCAATAACCTGGTTGTAAAGATTAGGGGTAAACAATACCTACAAATGGTCTTGGAGACAAAATAAAACAGGACAGGTTCTTTGAAAGCCAGTTTGATCTTGTCTAATTCACAAAAATTTACACCTCTCTGTGTGTGTGTGTGTGTGTGTTTGTGTGTGTGTGTTATGTGTATGTGTGTGCACACGTGCATGTGTGTGTGTGTCTGTGTGTGTGTGTGTGTGTGTGTGCACTTGCCTGTATGTCAGTGTGTGTTTGCCCTTGCATGCACATGTATAGAGGGCGGAGGTCAATTCTTGGTGTCTTCCTCTCTTGCTTCCCACCTTATCTAGTGATATGGTGTCTCTCACTTTACCTAAGCTCATGACTTCAGCTAGACTGGTTGACCAAGGGACTCCTAGGCACTGACTGCCTGTTCCCTGAGCACTAGGCTTTTACATATGTGCTAGGGATCTGAACTCAGACATTCATGCTTGCAGGATAAGCATTTCATAAATTGAGTCATCTCCTTAGCTCCCCACTTTAACAACTCTTTTCAAAGTTTATTGAGCTCATAACAATATACAAAGTAATTTATATAATAGATAGGCTTATAATTGCAGGCTATACAAAGCACCATAAATATTTATCCATCTAGACCAATTTAATAAATTAGCACTCCATAAAAGGAGACTCCAGATAACCAATGAAAAGGGGCTGAAATATATTTATATGTACAGTTAAGGAAAGCTGTCCAAAACATACTGTCAAGTGAATACAAAGTTTCAGAGCTATATGTATGGTTCTCTCCCATTAGCACAAACATGTATAAATAGAAATGCATTTACATAGCTTTGGAACAGTATCTTCCTTTACTCTAAACAAAGTACTGGGATGAGAAGGGGACTCTGTTGTTTATTATTTCATATAACTGGCTGTGTTGCCTTTTGAAAATTAAGTGATGCTATTGAAACAATGTCATTTATGGAAGAAGAGTAGATAAAATCATTATGCCTTTAAAAAGGAGTTACTTGATTATTATTACATGCATGTGTGTGTGCATGCAGAGAGCTTCAGAGTTCACAAGAGGATCTCAGACCTCCCAGAGCTGGAGTTACTGACAGTTGTGAGCTTCCTGATGTGGGTACTGGGAACCAAACTCAGGGCTTTTGCAAGAACAGCAAGTCCTCTAACTACTGGGTAATCTATCCAACCCTGAAAATGCCTTTAGATTGCACTCTTGTTTCCAGATGTGCTCCAGTCAAGAAAAACGAATTCCTATCAGTGGCTGGATGGTGAATACTTAATACAGGGATGCATCAAAAGAGCTGGGAAGCCACACAGGGTTGGTAAAGCAGCAGAGAAGTTAGTATCAGCAAAGACAAGAAGACAGAGCTATCTCTGGAGGAGGCAGCCACGACCAGAAGACCACTCCTTGGAGATATCCTCTGGCCTTTCTCTTCCATTGAATGCACCTGCCTGGAGACTGCTAAGCAAGGAAGATGGGAGATGGGGTTTGCCCCAGATTTCTGCAGATACAACAGAACAGGGAAAAGGTGGCAATAAATCAGAGAGCAGACAAGAAATGACTAGAATATTCTGTGATGTTAGATAGTCTTCCACACAGGTGAATGCAGAACCAAGCTTTCAACAGGAGATATCTAGGGTAAGTTAAAAGGAAGAAAGATGAAGATGCAGGAAGGAAAATTAACACAAAACTTTGAAGGCTTAAAGCCAGATGGAGGAGTTAGAGATGAGTGTGGCTTAGGCATGCCTCACAGAGCAGGGAATCATAGCCAACTAGGAGCTTGCTTGCTCTTGGTTTGGTTTTGGGTTTTTGTTGTTGTTGTTGTTGCTGCTGCTGCTGTTGTTTTTCAGATTAGCCTGGCATCTGTGCAGAGAACTAAATAGAAGATAACAGTGCCTTTGGAAAACCAACTGGGCCATTTCCTATTTTTCACAATTAATATCAGATGTAGATGGCTCATACCTGTCATCCCAACCCTCCAAAGACTGAGGTAGGAGATAATGAAATTGAGGCCATCTTGGCCCATATCAGATAACAAACAAAGAAACAATAACAACAAAAATAAGGCATGAGAGAGCATGGAGAAGACCTATCTGATTCAACACTTTGTTTCTGTTGTTGTTTTTTTTTTTTTTTTTTTTTTTTCCTTTTAAAGTTTAGAAACAGAAGGAACTTGGTCTCAGAGCCTTCATTTCCAGTAGGAAATCTACATCTTTGTATTTTCTAAAGCAATTTTCCCTTTGGTAGGTCAAGGGAGTGTGGGCTGCACTGCTAATTCTAACCAGGGAAAGGAAAATTTGAAGGTGGCATTCTGGGTCACCTTAGTCAAAACATTTCCCTTGGATGCTGGAATAATCCATTCTGAAGTACGTGCTTTTCTGAATTTTTTTAATTTATTTTTTTATTAATTTAATTTTTACTTTTCAATCCCAGTTCCCTTCCTTCCTCTCCTCCCAACCCTCCAACTCCCCCAAACCTGCCCCACTCCTCCAGTCTGTTCCTCAGAGAGGGTAAGGCCTCCTCTAGGAAGTCTACTATGTCTGCCAATCATCTCATTGAGGCAGGACCAAGGCACCTCTCCAATGCCACACACCTATGTCTAGGCTGCGCAAGTTATCTCTCCATTAGAATGGGCTCCACTAAGTCAGTTTGTGCATTAGTGTTAGATCTTGGACCCACTGCCAGTGGCCTCATGTATTGTCCCAGTCCACCATTATCACCTACATTAAGGGAGTCTAGTTCGGTAAGCAGGTTCCCCATTTGTCAGACCTGGGTCAGTGATCTCTCACTAACTTAAGTCAGCTGATTCTGTGAGTTTCCCCAACATGGTCTATGAATGTAGTTGAGCAAATGTCCTTGTGATGTGAATATGCCTCCTTTGGGTATATGCCCAACATGGTATTGCAGGGTCTTGAGGTAGGTTGATCCCTAGGGAGTTCTGAACTATTTTATCAAGCCTCAACTTGTTTTTACAGAGTTCTAGGCTGCAGAACCAAGTCCTCCCTTGGTTTTTTCTTGAGTCATTTTGTTTTGTCACCTCAGTTCTCAGATCCTCAGCCACAGGGGTGACTCACAAAAGACTTCTCTCTGGGGTACTTTCAACTTGGACCTGGGGGGGTGTAGATGTGGCCTCAGTGTTAAACAAGAGCCAGTGTCAGCCCTGTTGCTCACATGGGTCAGAGAGAATGAATTCCACACCCAGATGAGGCAGAGAACAATACAAAAGTCAGTACAATACTTTGGATTTGGTAGCACTGATTTGTAACCCCAGCTAAGCAAGAAGTTGAGGCAGTAATGTTACAGTCAATCTGGGTTACAGGGTGAGTTCAAAGCCAGCCTTGACAACTCAGTGAAGTCCTGTCTCAAACTAAAGAGTTTTAAAGTGTAGTGGTACAATGCTTGCCTAGGTATACTTAAGATCCTGGGGCAATGTTTGTGGTCATAAATAAAGCAAACTTGTTTTTAAATCATTCTTAGTACTTGGGGGAAAGGCCCTGTACCTGTTCCAATCTTCCAGAGGGCCTGGCTACATCTTTACCCTTCAAATTCAATGGAATCAACTGTTTTCTCTTGAGAGTAGGATAATTTAAACTGAGTTTCTATTGCTTACAAGCCTAAGAGCCTTGGCATGTGCCATTCTTAAATACTATACAGATGTCAGTGTGTCAGAGGGATTAGGAGCCCAAGCAAGGTTACAGGCCCTTCTAGGCATTACTGGACCGTTGGCTTCTTTTGTGGTTCTTGGGCTCTGGTAGCCAGGGTATTTGCCCAGCACATAGACAGACACTTCTAATAGGTCTCAACTCACTGTTCTGGAAGGGATTGTTCCTGAAAGATTGAGCTAGAATGAGGATTAGGAAGTTTCTGCTGGCAGGAAATGAGAGGTGCCCAGTTTGTATGAGTCTTGCTAGCAGAGCATGGATTCTGGAAGTAGGCTGTTTGCATCTGAATCCCAGCTCATCCTCCGCACTCTAGCTTCCTCCCCTGTGAAATGAAGAAATGTGTAGGTACCAGAAGCTATATCACCGTCTTGTCAATGTCAGATTTTTAGGGAAAGAAAGGAAAGGTGGTGTGGGGGGGGCAGTGATGAGGTAAGATGTTTATTAGTATCTGCAGTGAGAACAGTACCACGGGGGTCTAAAAGAGAGCCCACACACACCCAAAGGTGTTTACTTTTAAAGGTTTTCCATGATACCAAAACCTTGGACCACAATGAAAGAGGCTGATTAATGCACAACCTATGCCATATGCCTGAGGTAGGGAAGCTGGGTATGTGTGATGTAGGGACCACATATAGGGACCACTATATGTGACAGGAACCACTCTCTAGGTAGAGAAGTAGGGCTTAGCTCATGTGTGGTCCATACAGCATGATACTGATCAAGTCTCCTACCGTAAGCAGGTGGCCAGGGGCCAGGTGTGCTCTTGTCCTTGTAGCCCTGGACTACTGGACTGGTTTCCTGGAGGGCCTGGGTTGTCCAGCTAAATTAAAAACAGGAAAACAAGAGTCTTACCTAAGTTCAAATCTAAATAAGTCCTGGAAGTTAACTGCAGTAGTCAGCCTTGGATCATGTGTCCATTTATGAACCAATCAGAAGGAAGGAAGGAAAAATCTCATACATTAGCTGTCAGGCATATGACTGATTGTGACCTTTTCAGAAGGTAAGTATATAAAAGACACCATCTGAGAAAGAAGTGAAGATGTTTCCAGAAGGAAGTCAAGTGCCTGTTGGTAGAGTAAGGAAAATGGATTTTGGGCAGATATGACAGCTGTCCACTAATGGCTCCTGGAGTGGACTGCGGGGCCCCTGGGGTGGAGTGTACACCATATGCTTTCCTGAGCACAGTGTTTGGCACCATGCATGAGTAGCTGACACTCTGTAAGAGGTTTTCTCTTCACTCTATTTTCCAACCTGTGTCCAAATGAAAAGCTCCTTGACATAAATTCTGTTATTCCAGTTCACTATTTAGACAGGAAAGTCTAGGAAAACATCTCGAATCAAAAACGCCAGTGTTGATAAAAAGCCTTCTGCCTTTGTCAAACTGCTTCAGAGAATGTAGCACCCCTTGCAATGCCTTTGGCAACTCAGTGGTGGTGGTGGTGGTGGGGGGGGGGGGAATGGCCTTTAAAATGCTGTCCAGCGAGCCAGGTGGTGTTAGTTCAAGTGCTTCACATGGCTTACCTTGAGAAGCAGATGAGCACCGAGTTTCTCTGGAGACCAGAGGGAATGCTGCATCGGTGTTCCCACCCTGCCCAGCCTTCAGTGAAGAAAGCCCAGTACCCAATTGGATTTTGCTCCTCAGCTAATATGCTTTGGAGATGAAGCGTTTGTCTGTGTAAATCTGCTCAGCCCAAATGCCAAGGCAGTTCTTTACAGGCAAGGATAATCTGGGCAATATAAAAACGCAGATGGAGCCTGCCTGGCTAAATGTCACAAAACAAGGGAATTAGGCTAATAAGGAGACCAAGGGGCAGGCCTCTCTGTCTCCTTGCCAGCAGCTGAGAGTTGCTCCAGCCCCAAGTGCTTCCAGGATGATTCCAGAAGGGTGACTAGGAGACCAGAAGCCACAAATTCCAACTGATGCTGCAGGTTGGAACAATGGTCACTCAGGAGATTTTGGTTGTAGACTCTTCTGTAAAGCACAACAATGTCACAAAGGAAAGTCACATTTTGACACCATATCAGTGAACAGGTGAGCATGTGCCATTTGCTATGCAGATGACTACCTAATTATATCCTGTTGTTAGAAGGAAAGAGGACGTGACTTAGCAGCAGACTGCTTTTCCAGCATGTACAACCCTGGCTTGATCTCTAGCATCTTAGAAAAAAAGATACATTTAAATTTAATGTATATTTTCTATGTTTATGAGTGCTTTGCTTGCACACATGTATGTATAACACATGCATGCCTGGTGTACACATGTATATATACCACATGCATGCCTGGTCAGAAGAGGACATCAGATTCCCTGGAATTGGGGTTCACAGATGATTGTGAGTTACTGTGACAGTACTGGGAACTGACTCCAGGTACTTTGCAAGAATAGCAAGTGCTCTTAACCTCTGAGCATCTCTACAGCCAGAAAATGATAATGATGATGGTGATGATGATGATATGATGGAAATAAGCGGGGTGTGGTTGATCATGCCTCTAATTCCAGGAATCAGGAGTCAAAAACAAGCAGATCTCAGTTCAAGGGCAGCCTGGTCTACAGAGCAAGTTCCAGGACAGCCAGGAATACACAAAGAAACCCTGTCTTATAAAACCAAAAAATTAAAATTTAAAATAAAGGAAAAGAAAAAAATTTACAAAGGGTGGGTGTCCCACAGAAGGCTGAAACAGGGACAGGGTGAGGGCCATGCTATGCACAAGTGTCTTTGACATTTATGGACAGCTGGTAGAGGAGGAGAGTATGATGGCGCTCTGTCTGGTGTTACATCTGTTCAGCATCACTGCCCCTTTCTGCTGGGAGCACTGTCAGCTGGCTCTCCCACCGGTATGGTTTCCATGGACTCTGACAGGGTGGTACCTGCCCCAGCTGACTGGTCCAATGATAGTACCCTTCCCATCAGACATGAGTCCCTGACATGTGACTCAGGAATTTATACCACAGATCTTGGACATTGTTTTTTGCAGGCTGATGAAGCTAATATATTGGTAGCCATGTTTTCTACCTTGCTGAGGGGAGATGGAGTTGCCATGTAGGAAGAAGCCTGGTCATGGAAGAGGACAGGGATCTGATGGCATTTGAGACTTGGCCTCCTCAAAGAGGCTCATCCCAGCCCTGCTTGTAGCTGATGATTCAATCTTCCTTTGGATTCTCTTGTGCCTAGAGATTTCCTTCAGTGCCTTAACAGGTTCCAGCAACTTCTAGAAAAGCTCCAACAGCACCGTCACTTAAAATGGTCCTGGGAAGAGAAAACATACAAACATGGCTGCCGGGAGCAGGAGGAGGAAGACTGGCCTTTGTGAGGGCTCAGGAAGTAGGAGGTACATTGATGAGAAAGTGTTTAATTGTAAAACTGGAAACTTTAAAGTGGTTCAGACGGAAATTCTTATAATAGCTGTATTTTATTACAATTTTAAAAATGGTCCTAAAAACAAAACTCCCCACATCTCAGTCAAGGGTCAGCTGTGGATTCACTGGTAATTATTTTTATTTTTTATTTTTTTGCTATAAGCTTTTTGTCTGAGCCTGAATCATTTCTAACCTCAGCCTGACTCTTCACCGCCCATCAATCATCCTCCCTGCCATGTGTGGCCTCTTCCTAATAGTGGGGACTCTATTAGACCCAGCTCTAATGAGTAATAATCTAGGAATCAGATTAACTCCACTGAAACCAAGCCCATTTACTTCCTTCTAAAGCCATGTATGCAGGCTATGAGACCCCAGCCCTGCCCCCCTCCACTGAGTACACACAACTAGCAGCTGCCTAAACCGAGGCACACGTGTGTGAGAGGGAGGACCTTGGTGTGGACACAGGTCCCACTAACATCAGGGGAAAGATGTTGTGGTCACAACCCAAATCAAAACTCCTTTTGTGTGACCGATACCTGGGCTGGGGTTATCTAAAGGAAGCATCATGCTCTGTCCCAGCTGCACCTGGTCTGTGTGACATGGTCTGCCCAGCTGCAGCTTCCCACACAAGTAAACCAAGTGGGGACAGCAAGGACCTCACAGTTAATCTTCTGGCTTTGGTGTGTTCTCACCACAAGCAGAGCTAGCATCAAAGCAATCAACAAACACAAGATTTCAATAGAGAAAACTCAAGCACCGAAGCTGGGTTGAAAAGACCTAGCAAAATACAATGTGAAGCTCCATCCTCCAGCCGCCCAAATATTTCCTGAGTGTTTGTGAAAATAATATTCTTACCCATGAGCTGCCAAATCTTGTTCATTTTCAAATTTGCTATTTAAAATGCACAAAACTCGTTCTAAAGGAATTGACTTATGGAAATGGAAAATCTCCCAAAAGAAATGAAAGGGAAGGAAAAAACAGAGGGATTTTGATGAAACATTGTAAGAAAGATAAATCTGAGTGTTAAAAGACATAGAAAAAGCGTCAGGGAGGGGAACTAGACCAGCTTGCAGAAGCACACTTCGTTTTCTGAGCTAACTGCTGAAGGCATTTTAATGTGCAATGTTCTCCGAAGGCCTTTGCCTATAAAACAGGAGCTTCGAGGAGGCCCTCTCAAGCCTCTGCTCTGCTCTCCCTCACATTAACATTCTGGGCAATGGCAAGAAAATGGGAAGCTATTAATAAAAACAGATTTGAAATAAATCACCCTGTGTGTGTGCTGACTGCCGGGCGTTGAGGAAAGGTGAAATCCATGGGAGTAGCAACGTGGAGGAAATGAAGTCAGTTCTCTCTGTTTGTAGCCTCCACTGGAGCCAGCTGGCCTGTGGATGTCAGTTAGGCTACACTGCCATGCTGGGGTATAGATGAGCTCTAGCCTGCCTTTGCTTCCCTGGCCTTCTATTTGAAAACATTCACACAAACACTCTGATAACTCAACTGGAAAAATGGATCCATTTTAAGACAACTAGTATCTCTGGAAGAAGTTGCATACGGCTCAGAGATGCCCTTTACAAACTGTTTGGAAGCTAATTTGAGGTGAGGGATGGCTGGGTTAAGAACACTGGCTGCTCTTGCCGAGGATCAGAGTTTGGATCCTAGCACCCAAATTGGGAAACTCATAACTGCCTCTAAGTCCAGCCTGGGGGATTTGGTGCCCAATTCTGGTCTCTATGGGCACCTGCATGCACAGGCACATATACATACACACTCATATACCCATAAATAAAAATATTTTTGTAATAAAAACAAATAATTTGGACAAAAGTATGAAATAAGCAAAGCAAGTCTTGGTCATATTAGCCTATGGGCATCACCCTCAGACCGCCATGGAACAGCACCTTGTAGCTCGCTCATGTGTCATTTGAGTTGCAGACCTTCTAATCTATCCCATTCCTTGGAGTCCATTTTTAAAGGAATGTTAAACTATAATGATTTAGCCACAGATACTGAACTCTACTTGGTTGCTTTTCAGGAAAACAAATTCATAGCAGAGGAAGTAGAATTCTGAATCTGTTATTGCGATGTTAAAGCATATAATCACTGTCAGTTTCCTTGGTACTGAGAAAGAATACTCTGTAAGAAGCAACCCAAGTTTATTTCAGCTTAAAGTTTGAGGAAATTCAGTCCCTAATGGTAGGGAAGGCATGGTGGCTGGAGTATGAGGCAGCTTATCACATTCCATCTGCAGGCAGGAAGCAGAGAGACATGAATTCTGGTGCTCACATACCTTTTCCTTTATGTCCCGTCTGGGCCTCAGCCTCATGATAGCCACACATAAAAGGCATCTTCCCACCAATATTAACTTAATCTAGATGTTCCCACACAGGCCCAGAGATTTGTTTCCATGGTGATTCTACATCACATCAAGTTGACAGTCAATATGAACCACCACACAGACACTTAAAATTCTAACCCTTCACAAGGTTGCTTTTATATATGAACAACAAAAACCCATAAAGCTGTTGTCTAAATTGACCCCTAATCATCCATTCCCTGAAAGTCAAAGCTGAACTGGATGGTTCCTGTGGTCACTGGCTCCATGAGAGGGTGGCAGAATTGTGTTCTGCCTGGTTTACAGTAGCTAGGAAGGTCTGGGGTTGGTAACTGTCATTGTTATACCATTTGGTATAGCAGAGATACAAACAAGAGCAAGTTGTTGAATTTAACAAGGAGTTGTATTTGTTCTATTTGTGACTATCTCTTTTCCAGCATTTTTCTGGATGGATATCCAAGTCTACTTTGGTTACACGTAGAGAATGCAGGTGCCAAGCAATAACACCAAGTGGGTCACACACTGGGCTTGTGTAGGTACATATTTATAACTTAGGCCTAAGCATATGAAATGGACTTCAAGGACGTAAAATATTTTTTTATTTTTTATGATAATCTTTTTATTTAAATTTGAAACAATCTTGTTTTGCATGTCAATCCCAGTTCCCTCACCCTCCCCTCCTCCCCTGTTCCCCCACCAACCCCCATCCCAAACCCTTTCTGATCCCCAGGGACGGTGAGGCCTTCCATGGGGAATCTTCAAAGTCTGTCATATCATTTGAGCAGTCTCAGCCCTCCCTAGTGTATCTAAGCTGAGAGAGTATCCCTCTATGTGGAATGGGCTCCCAAAGTCCATTAGTATACTAGGGATAAATTCTGACCCACTACCAGAGGCCCCATAGACTGCCCAGTCTTCCCAACTAACACCCACATTCAGGGGGTCTGGGTTGGTTCTATGCTGGTTTCCCAGATATCAGATTAGGGTCCATGAGCTCCCCCTTGTTCAGGTCAGCAGTTTCTATGGGTTTCTCCAGCCTGGTTTTGACCCCTTTGCTCATCACTTTTCACTCTCTGCAACTAAATTCCGGGAGTTTGGCTCAGTGTTTAGCTGTGGGTGTCTGCTTCTGCTTCCATCAGCTACAGAATGAAGCTCTAAGGTGGCATATAGAGTAGTCATCAATCTCATTATAGAGGAAGGGCATTTAAGGTAGCCTCTCCACTATTGCTTAGATTGTTAGTTGGGGTCATCCTTGTAGCTCTCTGAACATTTCCCTAGTGCCAGATTTCTTCTTTAATCTATAATGGCTCCCTCTATTATGGTATCTCTTTTCTTCCTCTCCTCTCTTCTTTCCCTGACTCAATCTTCCTGCTCCCTCATGCCCTCCTTTCCCCTCCTCTTCTCCTCTTCTCTTCCTCCTAACTCCCATTCCCCTTGCCCCATGCTCCCAATTTGCTCAGGAGATCTTGTCTCTTTCCCCTTTTCCAGAGGACCCTGTATGTCTCTCTTAGGGTCTTCCTTGTTTCCTAGCTTTTCTGGCGGTGTGGATTGTAGGCTGGTAATCCTTTGTTCTATGTCTAAAATCCATATATGAGTGAGTACATACCAGTTTCTCTTTTTGTGAATGGGTACCTCACTCAGGATGGTTTCTTCTAGTTCCATCCATTTGCCTGCAAATTTCAAGATTCCATTCTCCCCCACCCCACCCCCACTGAGTAGTATTCCATTGTGTAAATGTACCACATTTTCTTTATCCATTCTTCAGTTGAGGGGCATTTAGGTTGCTTCCAGGTTCTGGCTATTACAAATAATGCTGCTATGAACACAGTTGAACATCTGTCTTTATTGTATGAATGTGCATCTTTTGGGTATATGCCTAAAAGTGGAATTACTGGATCTTGTGGTAGACTGATTCCCATTTTCCTGAGGGACCATAATACTGATTTCCAAAGAGGCTGTACAGGTTTGCACTCCCACCAGTAGTGGAGGATGTACCTCTTTCTCCATGTCCTCTCCAGCATAAACTTTCATTGGTGTTTTTTTTTTTTTATTTTAGTCATTCTGAAAGGAGTAAGACAGTATCTCAGAGTTATTTTGATTTGCATTTCCCTAATGGCTAAGGATGTTGAGCACTTTAAGTGTCTTTCAGTCAATTTAGATTCTTCTATTGAGAATTATCTATTTAGTTCTGTACTCTACTTTTTAATTGGATTATTTGGTGTTTTGGTAACTAGCTTTTTGAGTTCTTTGTATATTTCAGAAATCAGCCCTCTGTCAGATGTGGGGTTGGTGAATATCTCTTCCCATTCTTTGGGCAGCTGTTTTGTCTTGTTGACTGTGACCTTTCCTTACAGAAGCAAAATAAATTTTAAGTCAAATCTATCAAGTTTTGGTATGTGACCAGGTTTGCTCATGTGTACATATGGTTCTGGGAAAAGTGTAGATACTGATAAAAACTAGACTGAAGGCACCAAAGGAACATTCCATTTCCAGGAGATCTATCTGCATTTCCCCCTCAAAGTACCATGCTGTCCCATATCCCTGAAGTGTTTCCTCCTGTTCATCACTGAGCTCTGTTTAAGCATCCCTTTCAATCCGGCCATTGCTTTTGCCAGATTGTGTACCACTTCCTCTTTGATATGTACCGAGCCTTGTACCCCCCTCTGATACATCACCAGCAGGATTGTTGACGTGTTTCTCTTCCCCTGTATCTCAGAGACAGGGGATTACACATGAAAAGAGAACAGTATAGCTGCACTCTGCGGGAACCACCAATGTGAGAAGATGGACAACTGGGCACCCATCCACAAAATGCCATCTATGTGCATTGAATGTTTAACTAACATGACAGATGTGACCAACATCTTTCTGTCCTCTTGAACGAGTTCTAATTAAGAGTGTCGTAGCAAAATCTCAGACCATAGGAGAAAAAACTATGTGCTTCAGATTCCATGAAAAATACTTTTTTACATATCTGGAGAGTTGTAAAAAAACGGGAGAGAATCAAATTTGGATATAATTGTTTTCTGATACCAATGAGATAAAACATTTTAACTTTGGCACACATCTTAGTTTTTGACATTCACTCATCTATATATTTAACTAAAGTTTTTTGAGTGGCTGAACTCCAAGTCCAAAATCTACCTCATGCAACTCAACATTATATAAACATTCCATTGATAAAGTATTATAATTTGAGACTTTAAAATTTTCAAGTGAAGGAAGCATACTATATCATCAAATGTAATAATTGATATATCCAATATTCTTGTTCTCCTCTGAGAATCCCTGAAATCCCACCCATGCAGTTTCCAGTAAGCAAGAGAGCAATTTCCTCTCTGGGTTTCAATGAGAAAGGCAACCATAGTGAGTGCAGAAAAGAAATGGATCAGTGTCCACTGACTGCCAGTGCTTGACACAAAGACAAGAGAAAAGAAGCTGCTGCTCGGTTGGACGGTGGGTGGCGCACACCTTTAATCCTAGCACTTGGGAGGCAGAGACAGGTGGATCTCTGTGAGCTCAAGACCAGTCTGGTCTACAGAGTGAGTTCCAGGAAATCCTCCAAAGCTACAGAGAAACCCTGTCTCAAAATACTCCCCAAAGCAACAACAACAACAAACAAATAAACAAAAGCCAAGAAGAAGAAGCTGCTGCTGTTCCAGTGATCTTTCTTCATTCCTACTGAAGTGACCAGCCTCATGTATTGGAAATAATTGCAGATAATCAAGATAATCCATTCCCTCCTAAGTACCCCATAAGCTGGGAGCCCCTGAAAATGCAGATAATAAAGTATCTTTAAGGGGCTGTGGTCTAAGGGTCATGAAACAATGTGGTCAGTTGTAGCAGTAGAGATCTGATTTTGTCTAATGAAGCAAATTATGGGCTTGCTGGAAGTCAAGGCAGACTTACAGAGGAAGGATCTGGGACATTGAACTGCCACTGAGATAAAACATTCTAATCACATTGAAATTTGATGTCAAAACTATTAAGGAGTTTGATGGAGGCAGAAGAATTTCAGTTTGCCAATCTTAAGGTGAAATGACCCAGAACTGTTGCAGAATATTCCTTCATGCTGTGTGAAACAATGTCACTGTGGTTGGTTTAATGAAGAGTCAAATGGACAATAGCTAGGCAGGAGAAGATAGGCAGGACCCCTGGGCAGAGAGAATGCTGGGAGGAAGAAAGGCAGAGTTGACAGACATTGAGGAAGCAGGGTGGGCAGTATAGAGTAAAGGTAACCAAGACACATAAAAGCACATAAATAAATAACTATGGATTAATTTACGTTATAAAAACGAATTAGGAAAATGCCTAAGCTAAGGCCAAGCTTTCATAATTAATAATGTCTCCATGTCATTTTTTGTGAACTAGCAGTCCTCCATCCCAAAGTCCATCTATAAATGACACTTAATATAGTGTATTTTCACATAGAGCCCAAGAAAGCCGTCTCTTGGGTGGGCTCCACAGACAGTGGTGCATCTCTTTTAAGAGGCCCTGATACTGAGCATTGAAATGGGGTTTATGAATAGTGGGCAGCAACTTACTAGGTACCAGGAGACTAGGTAGAAGTACCAGCCTGCAGGCATGAGGCTCCACTCTCACTGACCTGAAGCAGGCAGTGCCAACCACCAGGCATGTGCAAGCAGCAGAGGGCCTAGCTACTTCTCAGCAGTTCAAGGTTTGACTCACATGCACCAGAGAACACAGCAAGTACGTGGCTGCAGACACAATAAAGGGGTCCAGACTGAGAAAACCTCTGAGTAGACATAAAATATATGCTTAGATGCTAAGAAAAAAAAGAAAGAAAAGAAAGTGGACATAGGCAATCATTAAAAATAGACTATAAATAATAAGATAAAGTCTTTAAAGACAAAATAAAATAATACGAAAAGGATAAGCCACATAAAGATGAAAAATAAAGAGAGTTTGGATACTATATGTTGCTTTATTGACTTTGAATTTTTTAAATGCTGATGAATGAATGGCACCTGCAGAGAGACATTGGATTGTGGAAGGGGCTGCTGAATTAAACCAACCTATATAGTTAAGGGTTGTCTTTGCCTCAGAGTAGAAGTTGGGAAATGTGTTGTGTTGGAGGAGAGGTTATGCTTTTGTTTCCACAAGAAATGAAAAACTACGAATTCTTTCAAAATAATAATGATCAGATTTGACCCAGGGAGACCTCCTGAGGATCTTGCTTATAGACATGAGGAAAGGATTACAGGACAGGTGACCATATACATGCTGATCCCTCTGCATGGGTATAGCTCTGAGATATGATAAAACTTGTTGGTTACAGAGTCCTCATGACTTATTATATTACAGTTTGTATATGCAGTCCAAACAATTATAAAGTTGACAGATGCCTTTTGTCTAATCAAACGTAGAACAAAAACAAATTATCTTTAGTTGACTTGTGTACACTGTACATTTCATACTTGTGTTAATATACTTGTGTTAATATGTATGTTACCTTTGAGATTTTGTGTGTTTTCAGAACAAGGGAACCAGACACCAATAAAAACAGGTGGCCAGACTTTAGAGTACCTCTGTTGCAGTTTCCTCAGAATTCTGCATCTAGAACAGCTTCAAGGCTGCTGGCTGAGATGGTCCAGCCTCACAACTATTCTAGCCAGGACTACAGAAGAGCCTTGAGCTTTTCCATTGCACAGAGACTGGACATAAATATTACAGCTAGCCTTCCTAGGACTTGACTATCATTCTAATTTTCTCAGGGCTCCTTAAAGACACCATCACACCAAACAACATGATGCCCACATTCCCAAGAGGCAAGGTGAGTGTTTTTTGATCACTCAATGGATTGTGGGTGTGTATCATCATTGGGGGGTGGTAACTGATAGTTATTGGTGGTCATAGTCAGAGTAAAAGCTGAGCAAAGGAGATTAGAGTTAAGGATGTCTTTCTGAAGTGAAAAAGGGGATATAGTATATAAGTGATGGTATAAAAGGGTGGATTTTCTACTTTTGAACAAACACTAGTTACAAATATTTTATTGGTATGGATTTTTATATATTGATACAAATTTAAGGTTATTTTGTTATACTATATATGTTTCTAGTCTTGTTTAAGATAATATAACTATGCAGCTCATTTAAAAAATGTAATGTGAAGTTTTAGTTCTTGAAAGCTATTTAGGATTATAAAGAAATATTAGTTAATAGTCATCTGTAACAATCAAACTTCTAATCCTGTTAGATGTTTTCAAGGTCATACAAAGATATATTTTATGTAATGTTCTTCAGACACTTCAAAGATATACAGAATATGGCACTTAAAAATTAAAATGTTTTAATAACGTAAGGCTTTTCATGACAATGAGACATAGCTGCTTCTGGCAGCAGCAGAAAAAAAAAAGATGCTGGACATTGAAGAACCTCCATATGGAGTTTGCTTTCTTTGGGTCGAAAGTTAGCCCCTGGGCAAAAAAACCATCTTGCCTCAACTGCTGAACGTATGCTGTCCAAATTGAACAAACAGGACACAAAAGTAAGTGATTACTTAACTGTGCCAAGACAAGGTAGGACAGCTCTTCAAAATTCCTGCTTTACAGAAAAGTCTATCAGATATTCTAGGCCAAAGATGGATGCCCCTGACATTACAGGAACCTTGAAGTGACTGTCCAGGAATCCAGCTGTCTCTGTCATTTCTATAGTTTTAGAAGTGGCTTTCTCTGCACTTCCTGTTTACTTAAGTAATATTTTATCCTTCTTGGGGCTCTTACGGGGATTTGAAGATGAGCTAGTTATAGTTTTACAGTTTTCCTTGTTATCAAATTCAGAAAAGAAATTTACATAAGAGTTATAAAGTTGAGAAAGATAAACACTTAAGTTGTTTATCTAAAAAGATATTATAAGGTCTAAAAAATAGATAGATAGATAGATAGATAGATAGATAGATAGATAGATAGACTTTTTCAAGACAAGGTTTCTCTGTGAAAACAGTCAGTTCTGGCTGTCCTGGATCTAGCTCTGAAGATCAGGGCTGGCCTCAAACTCACAGAGATCCACCTACCTCTGCCTCCCAAGTGCTAGGATTAAAGGTATGCACCACCACTGCCTAGCTTTAAAAGATATTTTTAGGACGGTAATACAAGTTATGACAAAAAAAATGGTTTAAGTATAAAACTTTGGACTAAGATAAAATAGATAATTGAGTATTTTCTCTAAATTTTACAAATGTAAATAAACTGGACATTGTAAATATAATTCTTTATTTTGTATACAATGTTCTGTCTGCATGTATGCCTGCAGCCCAAGAAAAGTCACAAGATCTCATTACAGATGATTGTGGGCCACCATATGGTTGCTGGGAATTGAACTAAGGACCTCTGGAAGAACAAACAGTGATCCTAATGGCTGAGCCATCTCTCCAACCCCTGTAAATGGAATTATTAATCTGATAATTGTTTTTACTGTATATAGTCTTGCTATGTTAGAGTTAAAACCTTCCCTTTATAATTAAACAAAAAGGGGGAAATGTTGCAGAATATTCCTTTACACTGTGTGATGTGCCGTGATTGCTTTAATAAAGAGTGGAATGGCCAATATCTAGGCAGCAAAGAATAGGCAGGACTCCTGGGCAGAAAGAAAATGCTGGAAGAAAAAAAAAAAAAAAAAAAAAAAAAAAGCAGAGTCGCCAGACAGACAAAGAGGAAAGCAGGATGAGAGCAAAGATAACTGAGCCACATAAAAGTGTGGAGATTAATAGATAAGAACTAATTAAGTTATATGAACTAGTTAAGAACAAACCTAGGCTTAGGCTGAGCTTTCATAGTTAGTATAAATCTCTGTATCATTTTTTGTGAGCTATAGCCCCAAAAGAAAATTCCATCTACACACAATGATGGCATGCATTGGTTTGTTAGTATGACCAAATACCTGACAGAAACAAGGAAGGAAATACCTATTTCCCCCGTGGTTTGAGGGGTTTCTGTCCTTTGTGGCAAGCAGTACATTGCAGGGCAGCTTGCTTCATGGTAAACAAGAAGCAAAACAAGCACTAATAGGAAGGGCTCAGGACAAAATATAACCCTAGATGACACCCCCTATCCCTAGTAACCCATTTCCTCTAAGCAGGCCTGTATTTCATGATCCTACCACCTACAAATAGTCTACTAAGTTTTAAAATCCATCAACAGATTAAAGCATTCATGGTATAGAGCTCTGGAATCTACTCTGTAAGTGCCTTCATAGACACACCCAGGTATGCTCACTAATCTATGTGTCCCTCAATCTAATCAAGCTGAAGACTTGATGATCAAGATTAAATATCAGGAGGAACAAGGTGGTATTTGAGTTGACCCCCTGAAATGTCAGGGTTGAGCCATCTGAAGTTGGTGGTGTAGGGCTAATGGAGAAATCTCTACAGAGGGCAACTCAGGGAATGAAGGTGCTTGCTACCAAGTCTAATGACTTAACTTAGATCCCCAAAAACAATGTAGGAAGGGAACAACCAGCTCCTACCACTTGTCCTCTGTTTTAGTTAGGGTTTCAATTACTGTGCTAAAACACAATCAAGGCAGTTTATAGAAGGAAGGATTTTATCTGGGCTTATGGTTCCAGAGGGATGAGTCCATCACCATCAGGGTAGGGAAATGTGGCAGAAGACAGGAATAGCAGGTGGGACACCAAGCTGAGAGTTCATATCTTGCACTGCAAGATCAAGCTGGTGATGACATAGTGGTTTTTGAAACATCAAAGCCCACCGGCAGCAATATATCTCCTCCAGCAAAGTTATGCCCCATAAGCTTCCCCAACTGATGCCACCAACTAGGGCCCAAATGTTGAAATGCCCAAGACAATGGAGAACACTTCATTGAAACCACCACATCCTCTGACCTCCATATATATACTATAACACACACAAGACCCTGCCCAGATAAACAAATGTGAAAAAAAGGAGGACTCTCTACTGAGCAATTTTTCTTCATGCTTTGATCTACTCACAGACCCTCTTGAAAAAAAAAATCAGGACAGCCCAAGTTATGCTGAAATAACTTCAAATTGTATTGTATTTGTATGTTGTAATGCCAGCAAATGGATTGCAGACAGAGTAAGGTATGTATAAAGGTGACTTCTGCTTGGTCAGTCCTCCTATCAATCCAGCTGCTGGTTCTTGAGGCAGAAGGCCAGAGAGGAAGAAAGAACACAATCTATACCACACGAGTTCAGCCAACCTTCCTTGAAAGAGACCACACATGTTCATCAGATGAAGTATCAGCTGTGCAGTCTGATCCATGGAGGACAACAAAATACAAGCCTACATTATACTTGGAAAGGGGAACATTTTAAGTGACAGACAACACTAACAATGACCTCATATAAGAAAGGGAAGGAATTTGCACCTTATAAGCCTGGTGTATGAGATCAAGAATTTCAGACTTAGACATTTAGCATTTGATGCTCCAGGAGATTTGGTTTAATCTGAGCTCTTTAGACAAAGCTTCTACTGATAACCACACCTTGAAGGGCTATTGTAACAATGCAGCATTGCTTTAGTGGCTTAAACAACAGCTATTCATTTACCACAGTTCTAGAGGTCGAAGAGTCCAAGCCAAGTCAAGGTGCCAAGCCATTCCATGTCCAATGAAGACTCTAAAAAAAGAATTAATTACATCATTTTCTCTCTTCTTTTTTTCTTCTCTCCAATCCCTTTTATGTGTTCTGACTCCTTCATTCCTCTTGAAGTCATTAAAATATATATGTGCCTAAACATGTAAATACAACTTGCTTAGTTTGTATGTTATTTGTATGTATTTGATTTTGGAGACAACCACATGGTGGTTGTCTCATCCCTGGAGAAGAATTTCTCCCACACTCTCAGATGCCTGTACTTCTTGCGCAAAGCACTAAAGCACTAAGAATTTTTCCCCTTCCATGTTTTCATACCTGTTGGCGGTATACATCTTTAGGACTTATTGAGGCAGCCATATAATGAACACACTGTCATGAGTGTAGCTTCTCCATCATTTCTCTCAGCAAAGATTCTGTTCCTCTGGCTCTTAAAAGCTTTCCACCTCTTCTTCTTCAATGTTCCCTAGGTTTTATGTGCAGGAGTTGTAGATGTATTGATTGGGGTTGCCCCCCCCCCCACCCAGTAAGTTGTTCCCTACATTTTTACCAGGTGTGATTGTCTTTAATGGCCTCCATAAGTTCAAAGAAAAGTTCCTTTGATGGCTGATCTTAGTGTTTCTATTGCTGTGATGAAACACAATGACCAAAAGCCACTTAGATAGTAAAGGACTGTTTCAGCTTAAATTTCCATGGCACACTCCATCAATGAGAGAAGTCAGAGCAGGAACTCAAACAAGGCAAGGGCCTAAAGGCAGGAGCTGATCCAGGGGCCATGGAGGAGTGCTGCTTACTGGCTTGCTTCCCATGGCTTGCTCCATTTGTTTTCTTGGGCTGGGTGTTGGTGGTGCACACCTTTAATGCAAATACTTGGGAGGCAGAGGTAGGAGAATCTCTGTGAGTTCGAGGCCAGCCTGGGCTACAGAGTGAGTTCCAGGACAGGCCCCAAAGCAATACAGACAAACCCTGTCTCAAAAAACAAACAAAAACAACAACAAAAGATTCCTTCTTCCCAAATGACCCTAGTTTGTATCAAGTGTACATAAGAACTAGCCAGTCCAAGCAGTGAAAGCCATATTTGTCTGTGGGTATAAGGATAAATATTTTAAAGGCAGCTAGATAAATGTTTGCTGGTTTAGTAAGTTGGCAGTAGTGGATTCTCCTCTAAGATCCACAATATCACTGTTTCTGGGGTAGTTGGGTAGGTTTCTGGTTCCAGGAATGATTTCCTTCCTGTTGAGCAGGCCTTAACTCCAATTAGACAGCTGTTGGTTACTAGCAAGATATGAGTGCCACTACTGTGCCCTTAAGGTTATCACGACATGCACCTCCTATTATTACTATAGGAGGAGACTTTCAAGTCAGATCCAGTGCAGATGCTCACAGCCCTGTGTCTGAGTGCATGGTGTATTCAGCAGTAGAGACTTATTTTTGTGAAGGCTGTTTTTATAGTTCATTAATGGCTTCTTCTATTTGTGCTCACATACCCTTTCTTCAGCAAGTACTCATGACAGAAGACACTCATGTCTTCTTCTGTTATAAGAGAAACTGATTCCACAATGAGGGTCACCACCCTCATGATCTCATCTGTACCTAATCACCACCCAAGACCACCCCCTCGCAGTATAAATATGGGTGGGGTGACACTAACAGACTACAACAGTCCCCTCCTCTCTCCTGTGAATTTTCCAGGCCAAGGCCAACTTTATTTCTAAACTCCACTGTTTGTGTGAAGAATGCTATTTAAGAGCAATAAAATCTCCAAAGATTCTGCTGGACAAACAAGTGGGCCTTAATTCTCATTAGCTTTCAGGGGAAAATGGATCTTGAGATCTAAATAACCATGAGATTGAATAAGAGTTTAAAGAACCAGGAACCGACGGGAGATGGAATCTGTGTGCACAGGGATAGCATGATGTGTGGCTGGGGAGAGTGTTTGGTGTGTGGAGGGAAACGATAAGCTTGGCATTTGCACACTACTCTGCTCCTGCTCCCTTCCAAACACCCCAAAGACATTCTTCAGCCTCCTGAATCTCAGGTCTCTAAAACACAAGCTTCAAAGTTCTCAGAGACCCATCAAGGAAAGCATACAAGCTCCCAGGGGCCTGGACCACAAAGAAATCACAGAAGGCCAGGGAGAAGCTGAGCTTTGGTTTTTAATGACAGCGAGAAACTACAAGAAGGCTGGGCAGGATGGGGAAGATGAAAGATTTGAAGCATTGCTAATGAATGAGGCTGAATGAGGTGACTGAAGAGAGCCTGTGAAGGCAAAGTTAACGAGGCAATGCCATGCAGGTATGGGAGAGCTCAGACATCAAAAGAGAGGGTGTCCTAGGAAGTGCCAGAGGGGAAAGTAGCCTGAGAAGATAGCTTTGGATAGCTCCCACTGCCTAAATAGAGGAGATGCTGGTTCGTGGCTGTGCCTCGGAAAGCAAAGAACTCAGAGCAGCAAGAAGCAACAGATGTGGGTTTGGCTGTCCAGTGCCTGGGCCCCACCCTTTCTCTGCTCATAGCAGAGCACAAGGGTTGAGGACAGCTAGACTCTCCCTATCCAGCATGCATTTCTTCCCTTTCTGCCCTGATTTTCCCTGTGGAATCCCTTTAGCTTAGCTTCCTCCTACCACAAACATAAGGTTGGGCACTTGATCCAAGTTTAGAGAAAAAGAGTACAGCATCAACTAAATAGCTGGCATGTGGCTCACACTGGTCCAGACACTATCAACTGCAAGACTTGCTTGGGATGATGGGTGGGCGGGCAAGATCCTCTTTAGCTCTTGGAGCTGAGCTAAGCTAAGTGGGATGGCACTTAGAAGCTGCAGGCAGATATCTCCACCATCACAAATGGAGAATGAGAGAATTTAGCAAAGGGAGGGTGCAAGGCTGAGTGAAGTTAACAGATGGAGTGCCTGGATCCAGCTGTGCTTGAAATCCTGCATACCACATCCCTTTCATTCCTTAAGACTAAGTTGTGTTTCTGTCTCTGAGGGTTGGTCTGTCTTTCCACATATAAGGTTTGGTTCTTCCCTGTGGCCACAGCCTCAGGTCATGGTCTCAGCATGGTGTCTGACTCCTCCATACATATTAAATGTTAGACTGTGCAAGTTACTCAAACTCTCTGTGCCTGTTTCTTCATTGCAAAATGGGGATAATGCAGCGGTACCTCTTAAGAGTATTAGGCTGATATTGCATTAGTATAAGCTACTTAATTAGAACTGTGCTTGCAAACTAAGCTCTCTAGCATTAGCAAGCCCACCACACACCTCATACCCACATATGGCTCTGGAAGAGACATAACACATAACACGGGGATTGTGCTAAGAGGTCTCTCCCACTAGGCCTGTTCTTAGAATCCTAGACTAATGCCAATTAACTTTCTTCCTATCTCTCCTGTTATCCCCCAAGCCTGCAAAGGCCAATGTGAGTGCTGATACGAAGGCCCACGCTGTAGATGCAGCCAGCCATGACACAGAGAGTGGGAAGGGAGAGTTCCTGCCTTCCTGGTACCCACCAAGACAAGTGCTCTGAAGGGGTGGAGCAGTCTGCAGTGCTGTCAGTTAGCAGGAAGGGCACTGAGAAGCTTTGACTAGAATAGAGCAGAACATCCCCTTCATCCTTTGAAATTTCTCCAAGAGATCCGGAACCATGTTTCAAAGTTATCTGTAGGTCTGTCACCTGTGTAGCAATTGATCTACACACTCCTGATCTTTCACTCTCAGCAATACTTTCCACCTCTTCATCTTATTTTATGAAGTCTTAAATTGTCGTTATGGAAAGATGAAAGGTGAACTTTTAGTGGAGAATACGCTAAGAGTCTCTGAGATCTCTAAGACCCACTTTCAGGGATTATCCCTGCAGTGATGCTGCTGTTTCTCTTTGACATATGGTAGGGTAGCCCTCCAAATGCCCAGGATTCATTTTCAATTCTCCCCATGTCAGAACACACACAAGTCCTTTCTTCACAGACCCTCAATTATTCCTGTTGCCATGGAAACCACTGCCTGTGTCAGAGCACCTCAGAGCGGGTGGGAAGGAGGCATGAGCTGCTGCCATGGCAACATGCCTCTCTACAGCAGCATCTCACAGTCTGTGCCATCTTGTTTCCAAAAAGAAGGAATGGTTACTGGGGAGATCTGAGTAAATTTCCCAGGCTGGGAGGTGGGAGCTCAATAACTTGGCCCTCATCAGTAGTTCAGTCAGCTCTCTGTGCCTGTGCAGGAAGACTCAGAAAGGTCACACCAAACCCTGAAAATACAGAGGGCAGAGGACCATCTGAAGCCACAGTATCAGCAACCTTCCTTTGCTTCAGCATTAATGCTGGAGTTCATACTAATCTCACGTGTGCGTGGCCTAGTGTGAGAGCATCGTGGTCAAATGCATAGCCAGGTGCCTGACTCCCTGAATTCAGCTGTGGCCTGGCTGCCTCATGGCTGTGTTGTCATGCTAAGTCAACTTCCCTGTGCCTCAGATTTCCTTTCTGCTGTGAGAATGATAATAATGGTTCCCATTTTGCAAAGAAATGCACCACCAAACTCAGGAAGAAAATCTCAGAACTCCATCGTGCTGATTCCCTGATAACAATAAGATGGTTCTCGCGAATGCTTAGTTTGTGCCATGCTTCACCCACAATGAGAGTCTGGGTCCCCTCTGTCCTCTCTTTGGATCAAACATTCTCAACAGAGCCAAGTCATCCCTAAGGGAGACAGACATATATCAACTCCTGAGGGTAGCAGTAGGAAAGCATCATAGTTTTTTATATTTTCCTGGTTGATTTCTGTCAATTTGAGACAGGTTATACTCATCTGAGAAAAGGGGACCTCAGCTAAGAAAATGCCCCTATTATACTGGCCTGTAGGCAAAGCTATGACTTGTTTTTATGATTGATAACTGATGTGAAAGGGCCTAGCCCATTCCACTGTAGGCAATGCCATCTCTGCTCAGCTAGGCCTGAGCTATGCTTGCGGGCTGCCAAGCCATGAGGAGCAAGCCAGTACATAGGGTTACCCCACGGTTTCTGCTTCAGTTCCGAACCTGCTTGAGTTTCTGCCATTTCCCTTCAGAGATGAACTGTGAAAGGAGAAAGCTGAAATCCTCATCTCCCCATGTGCTTTTGCTAATGATGTTTTTCACAGCAATAGAAACATACCTAACACATACAAAGCACCAAGAGCTCTGTAGAATGTAAGTTTACTCACAGTGTGACCCTCCTGCTAATGTTTTGTGGGTAGAAAACTTGTAGAAGGCAACTGGTGGGCAAAATATCTGAAAAGGCTCTTTGAGGAGGGGACACCACAAACTGAGTGGGGAAATAGGAGGCTCAGGGAGCCATCCTACAGCCAAAGCCAGCCTGGTACTCCAGCATGGAATCAAGACCAGAGCTTCAAAATTAACACACACGGGGGCTGGGGGGAGAAAGGAGAGAGAGTTCATGCATGTTGAGAAATGGCAGGGCAAATGTACTTTGCATGTCAACCTTAAAATGCTCAGGAAGCTGGCACAAACTTGTTAGAAGAGCTGAGAATCCCCCAACGTCACCTTATTCTTGCCCTGATGCACAGAATTGGGCTGTCTTGAAGCTCTTCTCTGACCTGGAATGGAAAAATGTGCAGAGGCTTCAAGGAAAGAGCCAGCAGCCTGCCACCCATCTTTCTCAGAGAAACTGAGAGCCAGCTGATGGGGTAGGTGGGCTTGGGGCCTGACTGGCCCTACAAAGCTGAGTCCCAGAAACACTTCCCAAGAGCTCAACTGTTTTCATTGCTATCCCCGAAACAGCTAGTCCCTAAGCATTATTGTTTTAATTTTTTTTTACATTATGATGTAGGGGTGTATGTGTGTGCACGTGTGTGTGTGTGTGTGTGTGTGTGTGTGTGTGTGTGTGTGTTCATGAGAGAGAGGAGAGAGGGCAGAGAGAAGAGAGATAGCAGAGAGAGAGCACGCACTCATGGAGTCTAGAAGGGGCTATCAGATACCCTGGGGAGCTGGAGTTTTGGAGGTTGTATGCTGTCTGATGTGGGCCCTGGGATCCAAACTCTGATCCTCTGAAAGAGCAGCGAGTGCTTTTATGCTGAGCATCTCTCCATCCCAAGACACTGGGTTCTTAATGAGGAGAAATGGGGCCCTACAGCATAGAAAATAGGAGAACATCTTCTCCAACTGTACATCTGACAAGAGACCAATGTCTAGAATAAAGAACTCCAGAAGCTGAACATCAAGGAAACAAGCCACTTGATTTGAAACTGGACACAAACTGAACAGAGTTCTGGAAAGAAGAAATTAAAATGGCCAGTAAAGTGTGTAAACCATGTTTGTCATCCATAATTGTCAAGAAAAATGTAGGTTTAAAGTATTTTAACATTCTATCTCATCCCAGTTAAAATGGCTATGGTCAAGAAATCATCATGGCAACAAATGCTGGTGTGGATGTGATATTCACTTATACCCTGCTGCTGGGGGTGTAACTAGTTCAGCCATTTGGGAAATAAGTCTGGAGGACTGGATCACACGTGACCCAGACACACCGCTCTGGGAAACACCAGGTAAAGGAGTCTATACTTTCTCACCCTTGTTCACTGCTGCTCTGTTCACAGTAGCCAGAAAACGGAGTCAGCCTGGACATCCATCAAGTGAGGAATGAATAATGTAAACGTGGTTCACACACAGTGGGATTTTATCCAACGGTAAAGAAAAATGAAATTTGCAAGAAAATAAATGGAATGGGAAACAACTACACAGAGCAGATTAACCCAGGCCCCAATGGCAAATGCCACATGTTCTCCTATATGTGGATCATAGTTCCTGATTTTTAGATCTGTTTGCTTACATTGGAGTAGAGACCTGGAAAAAGGAAGAAGAAGGTGGGTGAGGAATGGGGAAAGGTGAGATAGAGTGGGGATGTTAACCAAAACTAAGAATAAAGGGGGTATTCATGTGGGAGACCACTGCTTTATAGGCTAATTCAAAAAAACATAAAACAACTAAAGGATAGAAACAACCATCTCCAAACCAATAAACTTGAATACCTTCCTGGAACGTATTTGTGTTCTACATTTCATGACTGACTAAACAATTTCACATCTACCATGGTTATGAGACACCACTACCATTCATGCTGTACAGTTTCAAAGAGAAAGGGAGAAGGCCCTCAGTACACCAGCATTTCCCCAAAGGGACCCCACAGACAGGATGTTCATTATGTTTTTGGTTCTTGTCTTGGCTTGGAGATCACTTTACACTGGAAACAGGCCCATGCACTCAGCCATGTCAACCTGCAACATGTGTCTGAAGCTGTGTTTGCCTTCCACAGAGGTCTGTGCTCTTGGGCACCCTTGTGTGACCTAGCGTAAACTCTCAAAGGATGATCTGCTATGATGATTTCAAGGGTTAGAAGCCTTTGAAAGATTAGAAAATGTTGCAAAGACCATGTGTGACTCCTTACGGCATTGAAGTACATGGTGAAGAACCTGGATTTTGGAATCAGACACACACATCCAGACTCCAGCATTACCAGAGATGCTGTAGAGATTCACCAAAGGTTTTTTCACCTCTCTAGTCTGTGCCTCCCTTACTTACATGGCAGGAATAAGGTATATGTCCCTCTGCCCTGGGATCTGCTTTGAGGGGTCAGTGTGTGCCCAATGCACCAGGGCTATCACAGGGCTGGCTGTTCTCACCACCACACTGAGTTGTTGCTCACAAGTGATGGGAGATACCATTCTGTATATGTTTCTCATGCTGGTTAATGAATAAAGCACTGTTGGCCAATAGGAAAGGAAGATAGGAGGGACTAGGAGACAAGGAGGAAAGAGGAAGTAGTAAGGAGGGGTCAAGATGGAGAGTCTGGAGAGAACAGAACCGCCATTCCTCCACTTTCGGTAAGACCACGTGGAAATACATAGAAATGGGTTAATAATTAAGACAGAGCTAGCCAATAAGAAACTAGCACCTGGCCAATAGCATTGTATCAAATATAGAGTCTCTGTGTGTTAATTGGGGCTGGCACGGCGGCAGGACAAGAGTGGCGGCGGGAGGAAAAAACCGTACTCCCTACACACAAGGGTAAAGAAGAGAAGGTGGTGTGGGTACCAAATTGTGATCAATTGTAGGTTCTAGGGTAGATAAAGCAAGGGTGGAAATAAAGCCAGATGCAAAGAAAGAGGAGGAAAGGCCCTAGTGGAGACTGGAAGAGGCAAGGCAGCCCAGACAAGGAGAGTTGAAGGAGAAACCCCAAGGGAGAGGAATTAAAAGCTTGGTGAGCTCACGCACTTGTGTGTGTGTGTGTGTGTGTGTGTGTGTGTGTGTGTGTGTGTGTGCGTGCAGCACACCCAGCAGCACAGGGGGTTGCTGTTTGGTCTCAAAAACACTCATACACAATATTTTTCCTTCATTGAACAAACTCCAGTAACCAAGTACTTTTACACCACAACCAGTCACGAATCAGCATCCAAAAGAGGTTGCTGTGGCCTAGGCAAACCTAGATGCTGGTGATAGACTAATCTAAATTATACCCTTGGTTCTCTGACTGTCAACCTTTGGCCAAGGAAGATCTTAAATACAGGTCTGAGCACACAGTTTACCCAGCACCAGCGCCCAAGCTGTGTTTACGGAGCAGCTGAAACCTCAGGAGAACTCGCAGAAGAACCCACAAAAAAAGACTTGCTGTGGCTCACAAATGACAATGACCATGTTTAGGCCCAGAAGTCACATGCCAGCTCCTGTCTCTGCCCTCACACTGCAGGCACACTACCCATGTGCCCCAGATCCAAGCCATCAGGGGTGGGGACATTAATGTGGAGTGTGTGCATGAGGACACACACTGGAGAGCACCGGTCCACACAGAGTAGCAAATGCAGGCAGTCGGGGTTGCAGTGGGGCTATGCACCTATTTTTGTATACTAGCATACTGAGATCAGAACTGGAAGACAGACATAGCCCCACCATGCCTGACTATCATAGTGATATAAAAATTTCTGACCTTTGTTGACCATGTATTCCAAGGCAGCATGGTGTAAGCCTCTTCAGTGGTTGAATCGCCCGTATTCTTCTCTGTGTGAGGTAGCTGCCGGCCTCACTCGCAACTCTGCAGAGGAGGGATCTATGGAGTCACTGAGGCTAAGGAGGCAGATTAAAGCCAGGGACCCCATCAAGACTTCAGACAGTGAGGGCTGGAGCGGAGTCTGCAGAGAGGGAGGTGCTGAACCATCCCTAGTGTCTTAGTCAAGGTTACTATTGCTGTGACAAAACACCATGATCAAAAGCAAGTTGGGAGGTAAAACTTTGTTTGGCTTACACTTCCCATCATATCCATCACTGAAGGAAGTCAGGACGAGAATTCAAATAGGGCAGGTAGCTGGAGACAAGAGCTGATGCAGAGGTCATGGAGGGGAGCTGCTTATGGGTTACTCATCATGTCTTGTTCAGCATGTTTTCTTATAGACTCCAGGACCACCAGCTCACGGATGGCACCACCCACAATGGGCTGGGCCCTCCCCCACCAGTCACTAATTAAGCAAAGGCCCTACAGCTAAGTCTTATGAAGGCGTTTTCTCAATTGAGGTTTCTACCCTTCATAAAACTCTAGCTTGTGTCAAGTTGACATAAAACTAGCCAGCACACTCAGCTACCCCAGATATTCTATCTTGAGGTACAAGGCTGATATCACACAGGCTCATGTGTTGAGGGGGAGTGAGCAGAGAGCAGAAGGCTTGGCCTAGGTGGGAGTAAAGGCCCTGACTCACACACTGAAAAATTGAAACAGGAGAGGGGCTGCTCAAGGCCGTACAGAAAGTTAGGGGCAGAGCCAAGGCAGTGATCTGCCAGTCAATGCCCCCTGTGTAGTCCTAACAATATTAAAAACAGTAAGTAGGATGTGTGCACTGAGTGCTTCACTACCAGAGATTCAGCTAGTTACTTACACTGACTCAGTTGTCCCTGCATGGGCTAAAGCACAGAGACCTTGAACAGTCTTTACATGATCACACAGCTTGGGAATACATTGTGTATTCCTGACAGCAAGACCATTCCCATCCCCCATGCTTGCTGAATGATGACGGAGGCCCACACAGTGCTAGGACTCATGAGTGAGTCACAGCTAATAGCTCCCTGCACTCTTCACAAAATTCCATTTTGAATCAGGTGTCAACTTAGATGCAAAGACTTTTTTAAATCCAAAAGCAGGGCTTGTGATGTGTTGTTTTAAACTTCACCTTGCCTTTTTAGAGCTGTAAGTAACCTTTCTTCTGGCAGGCAGGCCAGGGTATGGCTCACCAACACTGCTCAGAAGGCCACCAGTCCCACCCCCGCCCCTCCACTCTTCTCAAGCTCAGAGGCACGGATGGTGGGTGATGCTGACCTGGTGGGTGATGCCGACCTCTCAAGAGGACACAAAAATGGGGTTTCAGACCACATTTAAGGAAATGGAAAGGAAGGATGTGAAGTCCCTGACACTTCTATAGTTCTAGCATTCAGGAGCCTGAACTGCACGGCATGCTATTCCATCCCCATCCCACCCCCTCACACATACTCTAAAAACAACCAAACAATCATATACCTGGTAGAACAAGAGGGACACAGAAAAGGTCATGCTGTCTGGCTCCACTGCTGCAAAGTTCCAGAACAAAGAAAGCTACCCTGGTAAGGAAAACCTAACATGGTTGCCCCTGAAGAACGTATACAAGAGATGTTCCCATCCCTGGTCATGCAATGACAGCAGTCCTGGGGTTAATGTGCCTGTGTTTGTCAAACATCAGTCAAATGTGCCCTTGTGGTGTGTAAACACCACTCATGTAACTTACACTCCTGTCTTTAAATTACCAGAAAATACATTATTGTGCTCAGATTGACAGTTTGTATCCTACGGTAGCATCTTATTGAGGAATCCTTAAATGATGGTGGTCAGACCAGACAAATCAGGAGCCTGTCTTCAGGATCCAGGGGCTCCTTCTCCATCGCTCGGCCTACTTTCCACCACTAATCTTCTTTATTCTCCTCCATTCTCTACTCCAGGACCTGTGACTTCCAGCTCAGCACCCCTGAGCAGTGTGGGAGCCCTATGCTGCATTGACTCTGCTAGGCCCCTTGAAGACAGGAAGTGTCAGGTGTCCCCCAAAGGGAGAGCAGTTGCAGGTCTTCTGTGAATCAGCTTGGTTGTGGGTGAGCCTTGTCATCAGGGTAATTAAGTGAACTGATTAACTGAACTGAGAAACAACCCTTGCAAAGTGAACCTGATTTTAAATAAGTAGTGGCTTCTTACCTGAGGCAATATTGTCCCTGTCACAAAGCCTAACCTGAGAAGACCTGCACTGGCCATGCTTTTGTGTGGCCTGATTAAATACCTAGCAAAAAGAGACTTCAGGGAAGAGAAGTGTGTCTTTGCTCACCAGGTTAAGAGGATGCTCTCACGGCGCGGAGGCCCTGCAGCAGGAGTAGCCTGAGACGTGTGAGGAAGCTGGTTATAACACATTGGCTGTTAGGAAGCAGAGAGTGGGAAATTCCAGGGCTAGGCCCTAGCCCATAGGATTCTGCCCAAGCTTGGGTCAGTCAGGTCCTCTCTGGAACTCAATCTCACAGACACACCCAAAGGCATGTCTCACTACCTCCATCATGTTTTTCATTCCCATTGAGCCCGTAGGAAACTGACAATCACAAGACCCAAACCTTTCATTTGTTATGTATGTGTGCACCCACACGTATGTTGTGTACACACACACACCATGTGCATGGTTGCACATAAACCTTGTGCCTGTGCATATGGAGGCCAACCTTTTATGTTGTTTCTTAGAAGTCATCCGCCTTGGGTTTTTGTGGCTTTTTGTTTGTTTGTTTGTTTGTTTTGTTTTTTTTGTTTGGTTTTTATTTTGGCTTTTTTGTGGTTTTGCTTTTTTGTTTGTTTGGGTTTTTTGTTTTGTTTTGTTTTTGAGACAGGGTCTCTCCCTGGGACCCAGGACTCACCAAATAAGCAAGGCTAGCTGGGCAGGGATCAGGGATCCACCTGCTTTTACCTCCCCATTGCTGAGGTGCTTCTCCTTGACTCAGTTTTTGTGTTATGGAAAGTAACCAGACCATGGAGGTGAGTCTCAAGTGTGTGCTCTGCTGTGTGTCCATGTCAATGTAAAGAAGGACATGACGGTAAGAGGGAAGCTCCTGGGATATGGAAAGATACTGAGAAATAGGGGAGGAGGTTGCAGAAAACAGGGGCATTATGTGCATGCCTGGAAATATCAAAACGAAAGTCTTTACACTGTACAATTAACACACACTAATAGAAGAGAAACATGACATGAGAATTCATTGTGTTGTTTGTGTAAAAGCACTGCACAGCCTACAAATGTCTGTTAATAAGGAGACCCTCACATTCGGGCACATCTATCTGGGTTAACAGCATGACGTAGTCCCGTGTCTCCACGATGGAAGAGTGTCCATGATATATAAAATTTGCGGAGCAAATCATCCATTCATCCAGTCAGTCAGCATTCAATAAATGCAGCAAACCCCTCTCCTGGGAATATGAGAGTATGTAAGACAGACCCATCTTTGTTTTCATGGAGTTCAATACTTGTTGTAAAAAGGATGAACTAAGCCCTTTCCTCCCCAGACTGCTTTTTGGTCCTGGTGTTTATCACAATAGAAGGTAAACTACAGCAAGGGTGCAGGCAAAGGGAGGCATTCACCTCCTCCACCATAAACTTCTATGCTAGTTTAATTATTCTCACAATGAAAATTTATCACTTTGTAATTTCTGTAAAAGGAATAGAGAAAACAAAATAAATGCACTGTGTGTGTGCTAGAACACGGACCATCCATAAATAGTAGGGCTGGGAGGAGAGAGTTAGGAGGTAGGAGGGAATCCATTTGGCAGATGGATGATCCCCCAAATTCCCAGAAGAAGCAGCTGAAATTTTTTTTCTGGAGTTAGTTAAGTGCATCTTTCTCTGAGGGAAGTTGTTTAAGTGTGCCTTTCTCTGAGTCTGTGTCCTAGAAACAAATGAAACAAAAACCCGTCGGTATATCTGATTCACTCTGAGACAGGACCCTGGCTCCTAGAGCTGAGAGGGAGACCTCCATCAAGACTCAATCCTCGTCCAGTCTCCTGTCCCTACTCTTTCCGGGCACAGGACAGCCTGTACTCCTAGCATGCCATGGTAGTTGTGTGGCTGAGTTTGGGGGAGGGGCACACATTAATAAGTACCTGTTTGCCCTAGAAAAGCCACCAGCAACAGAGCAAAGGAAGTACTCTACCCAAGTCTAGCCCAGTGAGCCAGTGAAGTGAGGAGTTACCTATGGGGCACAGGTGATTTAAAGACAGTTACATCTACATCATTGAAAAGCCCACCACTCCATAGGTGGTAATTCACAAAAGCTGCATCCCTAAAGCATCCTGCACAACATGAAGGCAGCTCCGCCCAAATCTGCTCTCCCTGCCATTTGGGGGAGGGGCATGTTTTAAAGACCTAATCAACCCTTACTGCTTTCACAATCTTGGTGTTACAGGGAACCCACCAGAGATGACCACTCACAAATAGTTTATAGCCAATTGTAAGTCTTTATTCCAGCAGGATGAGAGTCACTCGGATTTAGGACCCAGGTGTAGCATTGAGTGTGCAGATCAAGGGGCTTTTAGAGGCAAAATCCACATCCTGGTATTAACTCATTTGGCATCTGCAGGGGGAGGTTTGCACAAGCAAGCAGTTTAACAGAAGCTAAGATAACTTGGCTGGGCATCTTGAGCTCGGGGTTCTAGAACAGAGTTGGGTAATTTTCTACAAGATTCTCCATTAAGGAGATCAATTCTGGTTAAACCAAAATGGCCTCAGCAAAAATACAAGATGAAGGAACCTCTGCATTGTCTTGCCCTGTCACACTGGGAAGGGTCCTTGTGAATCTTGTAATTTTCTGAGCCTTGTTATAAGACCTCCATTCTCCTCTAAGGAAGGAATGTTTCCACCCAGGCCAAATCTGAGCTGCTGTAGCTCACTGGGGACAAAGAGTGTGGACGGCATGTACGGATAAGCCAAAGGCCCTGCTTCTAGGTTGACAGGTGTGTTAGTAGAGCAGACTCTGAAGATACTTGACTTGGTGTCTGCAGCTGGGGCAGCCTGTCTGGGAAGGCTGAGTTGAATACAGCACACTCTGTTGTGAACAATGCTGCTAAAATTACCCAGTCATTTAGTATTGTTACCTGCAAATTTCCTGTTGTTACATGTGTTTTCAACATAGGCTATGCACTTTTGCGCCTCCTCCTTTTCCTTCTCTTTTTCTCCACCCCCTTTAAACAGGAACCCATTACATAGCTAGATTGACCCCAAATTCCCATTATTAGGTTCTGGTCTCCCAAGGGGTAGGATTAAAGGTGTGCACCAACATAACTGGTTATTTTTCTTTTGATTGTTTAATCATTTGAAACACCTGAGTTACAAAGGTCATGTTTCCACATCATTCATGTAGTCTTCCCTGATCAATATCCTTCATAACCACAGCACAAAACTGCAACCCAGCATTGGTTAGTACCTTCAGCTCCTTCAGCTGCAGGAGAAAGACAAGGGGTAGGGATGGATGAAGGGGCAAATGGAGAGTGCCCAGATTACCATACCATCTAACTATGCCACCTAGCCTTCTGGTACTTCACCCACCTTCCCCGCAGGATTTACCAGTGTCTGAAATGGTCTTGTTTCAATATATTTTATTGCCTCCCTTTCTAAGTACAATGTGGTTTCCATTGTGAAGGGACACAAACCTTCTTATTCACCATTAAATCACCAGTAGTCTTTGACTATTGGTGTTCAATAAACATTGTGTATCAATAAAAACTAAAGTAGCATTCAGAGGCCTGGAACCTGCCACGGTTTCTCCTTTCTGGGTGTTTGTGGCTGGGGCCACTGTGCTGCCCCAGAACCTCCCTCCAGCACTGCTCTGTTCATGGATCCACCAGGCCAGCTGCTCTGAACCCGCTCCTGGCAGGAATGTTTCTTCTGCTTGTGATCCTGCCAGCCCTTACACATGCCCAGACCTGACACCCAGTCACCCAGCCTCTCCTGCCACCTCCCTGGGCAGACTCTAGCAGACTTCAGCTTTATGTCCTCCTCATAGGCAAATGCCAATAATCTCCTGTCTCTTGCTTCTCAGAACTTGTACTGTGTTCAATGTGGCAGCCACTGGTCCCATTGGCTAAGCACCTGAAATGCAGACGATCGGAATGGATGTACTGTGAGTACAAAGGATGTACCAGACTTTAAAGGATTAGTCTGAAAAAAAGAATGGACTATTTTCTGAAATTAACTTTTGGATGAGTTATATTAAATAAAAGATGCTAAAATTAAAGTTGTGGCGTTTTGCATATCAAACTCCCATTTTATGTATTTGTCTCTCTTCATGTTCTTTCCTATCTACCATTCTGTAGACAAACTCTCCAGGAGCCCTCTTTATAGTCTGAGCTGGCACACAGTAGGTGTCAACAAATTCCTGCAAAGGAACATTGAGAAGGGAGTCTGTGAGTGTTGTCCTAACTCTTGACTCTTCTCCCAGCAACAAGAGCTTTCACAGGACAAGGGGCAGAGAGTCATTTGTCCATCCTACAGACCAAGTGTAGAAGACAAGAGCTCTGAGCAGCATGTCTGCTGAAGGGTATCTGAAAGGATACTTGGTGGCTCATGTTGTGGGAAGCAGGACTGAAATGCAAAGGACCAGATTGGAGAGCAAGTGATGCTACCTACTGATGAGAATAAGGTACACCAGGACATGGGGCTCCAATGAGAGGATATTAGGATCCTGGTGGAGGGAGGGGGTGGAGGTGGAGTATAAGAAGGGACGAGGAACAGGAGGGGGGTGAAGAGGGAGGCAGAGGCACACAGAAACACATGTTCAGGTTTGCTCCTATGTGACAGGAATCCTAGCATCAGTACCCACACCTGCCTGCCTGACCAACCACGGCCTTCTGCGTGACTATATGTGTTGCTTTTCTATTATTGTGACAATACATCTAGAGCAAACAAGTTAAAGGAAAATTATTTGGGCTCACAGTTATGGAAGTGTCAGTCCATCATGGCAGGAAGGCATGGCAAACAGTTTGGTTCACATCACTGTGTCTAGAAGACCAATTTCCTCCAACCAGGCCCCACCTACTACTTTTCACCTTCTCCTAACACTATCCTATGAATTTATCCAGGGATTAATCCATTCATCAGGCAGAGCGCTTATGGTCACCTCTGGAAATGCCATTACAGAGACACCAAGAAGTTCTTAATCCAATCAAGTTGGATATTAAGATTTCCCTTCTTGGTCCCCAATGACATTTCCCTTTTCCACGTACCACCCCCTGTAACCCTGTAAGGTGACAGCAGAGATCGAGTGAATCTCCAAGTCACCTGGTATACACATTAAAACATGTCTTAGTTAGGGTTTTATTGCTGTGAATAGATACCATGACCACAGCAAGTCTTAGAAATGAAAACATTTCATTGGGGCTGGCTTACAATTCAGAGGTTCAGTCCATTAAAGCCCTGGCAGGAAGCACAGTAGCATGCAGGCAGACATGGTGCTGGACAGGTAGCTGAGAGTTCTACATCCATATGCAAAGGCAGCAGGAAGAGAAAGTTACACTGGGCCTGTCTTGAGCTTCTGAAATCTCAAAGCCCACCCCCTATGACGCACATCCTCCAACAAGGCCACACCTACAATAGGGCCACTCCTTACGAGTCTATGGAAGTCATTTTCATTCAAACTACCACACTCCACCTTTTAGCTGTTTGACTCTGCTGCACAGGTAGAGCACCTGTGGCAGCCATCACAAAATGCCCCAGATGTGTGCTCACTCATATGCATGCAAATGACCATCGAGCTCCTACTAGGGCTTCCTGTCAAGATCAGGGCATGCAACTACTTCCCACCTGACTAATCCAGCAGATCATGGGGTCCTGGGGTTCTTGTTAGAGTTGCCCCCACCACCCCTGGCTCTGAAAACCCTCGAAGGTGTTTTTCTCATCAGGAAGCAAGCTCACTTGTTCCTCAGTATGATCTTGAATTTAATGCAAACAAATTGCGTGCATTTAAGCACAAACAAGCGCATTTGTGTGTGAAATAGTCATACATTTAGACACTAGTTTAGCATGGGACACTGTGACAAGAAGTAAAGACAGACCTGGGAGGGAGAGGCAGCCTCTGCCCTCCAATTGCTTTCAGTCTGATTGACAGCTGAGGTGTTCACATTGACATAGACTAGTATTTCTGCATCGCTTTACATCTCACACCTGAGGCTGTGGGAAAGCATGTTTTTAAACATGTATCTCAGACCCAACCTTTGTAGCTTCACTCTCAGATGCATACTTGAAATGTCAGCTCCTACAATGGTGGCTTTGAGTTTCTCAACAGTTTTTGGCTTTCTGTAGCATCCCTTTCAACTGTTTTTTTTTTTTTCATAAAGTATATCCTTTTTCTAACTCATGAGTGAAGACTAATTTTATTTGATTTAAAAAAAATGGAAGCAGAAGATGCTACACATTAATCTTGCTTTCAGTTTCTATTTCGTTACAACTTTCCACTGCATCTGACACATTAACAAATCTTTGGATACATCATTTTGGAATTAAGACAATAATTTGCCTACAAAGTTGACAAAAAAAATTGGTAATGTTGAAGATCCATCATACAGACATAATTTGCTGCTGCTCTGATCATTTTCAGTAAAATGATCCAATTACACTCCACAGAGCTTGTTATTCCCTCGGCTGCTGATAAAAGGAAAATAGTGGCATTAGTAAAAGGCTAAAGTTCTCTTTACACAACTCAAGGTCTGTTTATGACAATGAATCACAAGGACAAGTTCCAAACCCTGCAATTATTTATTCAGCAGATACATGTCAAATTCTTACTTCTTAAGACTGTTGGGGTTAAGGAAGGGAAGGAGCTGTACAGAAGAGAGAACCCAGCAGCATCCCAGGCTAGGACCCTCCTCTGCAGCCACAGGAGGAGCAGTTTGCAGGGTGTGCTAAGCCTTGGCTTCTGCATTTGCCTGGCAACCCTGAAGACCCTCCCTCCTGGTTACAATAACCACGTGGGAATGCATCTAGTTTCCACATTAAATGGGAAATATGTGTGTCAGAATTGTTTTTTATGACAGTGACGGTTCATTCTGACAGTCAACTTGGTTGGGTTGAGCAAACCCTAGCAGAATAGAGGAGCATACCTCTAGGGTGTCTGGAGGGCATTTGCACAGACAGTCTGGTTGTCCTGTCCTAACTCAACCCCTTCGACATTCATTTAACCTTTTTCTCTCCCAGTTCAATCACCAAAACAGGCCAGCTTTCCTTTTTGCCTTCCTATTTTTGATGACATTCCTGACTCTTTGATTCTGTTCTGTTGAGGCTGACCCCAAGAGTTCTCAGTGACAAAGGCACAAGGCAGCATGAGGTTCTCTGGACTTAGGGCCTCAGAGATGGGTTTCAGGTAGGACCTCAGACAGAAGCTGACCGTTTGCTGCCTGCTGCCTCTTCATTTCTTTGGGATGACAATAAGCCTCCTGCTTGTGAAACGAGAATTCTTCCCTCGTTTGAATCTGTGCTTGCAGCCCCTAATTAAATAATAACTTTCACAGCACTCCGCTGCTGGGAGTCTGAGATGCACCTCCATTACCTCCCCTTCATGAAGTCAAAATTACAGACCTGTCATTTCCTGGCTTTTCTCATAAATGCAAGCATTAAATTATACCTACACTCACCCATTAGGAGTTTCTCTCTGTGGTGGGTGTTTAAATGTCTCATAATGACTCTACTATCTCTTCAACTTTCCATCTCTCTCAGAATATTAATGAATTCCACCTTGCTCTAGAATTCTTGCCTAGCTTGTCTTCTAATTTCTTGATGAAACATGGATTGGATTGCATAAAAGTTCTCTTTCTCTCTGGGGAAGGAAAGGAACATCATTCTTGCAGTTAACGTTCTTCTCAGGAGGAAAGAAAAAGAAAAGCCTCCTAGATTTCAGAGTGTTTTGGATAGGAAAAGCTCTTTGGTCACACTGGATTGCTTTTCTCTCCCCCCCCCCCTCTCTGGGATGCCTCATCATATTTTTTTTTTTTTATCATTTCCTCAATTTTCTTCTCACTCAGACGACACTCAAGTTCTATGTACTTTACATGCATGAACTCTTAATCTTTACAATATCCCTATTAGTGCTGTTGTTCTTCCCATTCTACAGGTGAAGCAAAGGTTTGCAGCTGTCCTCCAAATGCTAATTAACAAACAGTAGGTCAGGGCTAGCGGAAGTCACGGTCCAGTGACCTGACAGGGATTCTGGCATTGTGAGAGGCTTTCCTCCATGAGCTAGATGTAAGGAGTTTCTTTGATGTCCCCGGGAGGGACCTGCCCTTAGAACTGAATTGTCCTCAGCACAGGAGCACACTGCTACCCTGTATCTCTGCTCCCTCCAACCGGCTTCTTGCTGTTCTGAAAGCAGAAGGACAGAGTTACATGTCTGGCAACACCAAACTGAGGCCTTGGTCCCTGCATGTAGAACAAGTGCTGACCACTTTGGCTGTGAGTGGTACTGCCCAGTCCCTGCAGACACAAGTCTGCTTCTTCCAGCTCATCGCCAGCTACCACATTCAGTCAGGTTATCATCGACTGGGAAGAGGGATGGCGCATTGGTTCCCCAGTCTGGCCAGCAGCCAAGGTTATTGTGTTGGAGACGGAACCAAGGCACAGGCGCTTCAGTTAAAAACAGAGTTCTCTTGACAGCCTGACTTATGGCATTTGACAAAATTGTTCAAGGCACAGAAAAACAAGTTTGACAGCATGTGCTTTAAGCAGAGATGGGTGTGTGACGCTTCCAAAGTCAATCACTGGCAGCTTTTGTGTGGGGGTGGGAACAGGAAGTGGGGGGACGACTTCATTCTCTCTTCTTTCCACCCAGAGCCCCACTCTGTCTGGTCAGATGGCTGTAGGAAGCAGGCAAACCCCTTGCTTTTGCATTCTGCTAATTTAACAATGCCTGGAAACTCTGGGAAGCCAGGAATCTCAGGGCATTGCTCAATGCAGAGCACCTCAAACCCTTTATGACATAAACCAAGACGGGTTTTCTAGTAAGGTGCCTGCTGAAAACCTTCTAGAATTCAGGGGAAATGGGGCTTTTTCCCATCCTAGTTGAAGGTCTACAGAAGAGTGGGCTGTTGCTGAAATGATCAGATGACTGGCTGCAGTACATCTCATTCAACTATTGTTTTCCTTTACAACTGAAGGTGCAAAAATACAAAGAGTCAGATAGAAAAGAAACAGAAATGACCCTGAACTTGGGAGTGAAGACCAGAGACAGGGAGAAGGTGATTGATTACCCAGGAAAAGTCAGTCTGGTCCTTCCCATCCCATTGCCCTGATCCACAGGTCTCTTGCTTTCCTTTACACAGTTACAGGCTCCATTATCTTTCTGAGCTGGGGCTCTGTGTTCTGGGTGGCAGCAGACACAGCTGACAGTGGTCTGTCTTCTTCTGCCCCTGTTGAAGTGATAACCCATATTTATGCAGCAGAGTCTGTTTCCCATCAGCTTTGCTACCTTCTGGCACCATTGTCCTCTCTATAACTTGGGTAATTACTTACCCCCATTGCACTACTAAATGATTTCACTGTTTGTATGTTGTTCCCACCAAATCTCATCATCTCCTTGCTATATAACTAAGGCCATATTATGAAGTCCCTCATTTTTATTATCTTGATTGTATGTGTATGTCTGTGTATGTGTGTGCCTGATGCCCACAGAGGACAAAGAGGGTGTCAGAGCCCCTGGAACTAGCTTTACAGACAGTTCTAAGTTGTCATGTGGGTGCTGGAAATTGAATCTAGATCCTCTGGAAAAGCAACCAATGTTTTGGTAACATAGTTGTTGCTCCAGTCCCCATTTTGATTATTTTTTTAAGGAAAGAAATACTATTTTTATCAAATCAGTCGACAGTGAGGGAGAATGTGCTTTAATTTTCCTTGATTTTTTTCCAAATTGTATGTAATCTGTGCTCTGAGTCATCTTTAAATTAACAAACAGTGGTCTCTTACATTAGATTAAGCCATCTATACAGTCACCCTCACTTACTTACTTATGTGTGTATATATGTATTCATCCATTCCACCCACTCAATTACCCAATAATCTATAGACCCATCCATCCATTCCTCCCATCCATTCATCCATGCATCCATCCATTCTCCCATCTATCCATCTGATGGAACATGTCATTCTGTATATATGTTTCTCTTATTGGTTAATGTTGGCACTGTTGGAAAATAGGAAGGAAAGATAGAGGGGACTAGGAGACAAGGAGGATTCTGGAAGATGTAGTAAAGAGGAGTCAAGATTTAGGACATGAGAAAGAGGCCCAGACCCTCTCTCCAGTAAGATAAGACCACGTGGAAATTCTTAGATTGATAGAAATGGGTTAATATTTAAGACAAAGCTAGCCAATAAGAAATGCCAGTAACCAGTCAATGGTTTCATAATTAATACACTGTCTCTGCAAGTTATTGGGGGCTGACACAGCTATGGGACCAGGCTGGCAGAAAACTGCTCATAACAATCCATCCATCCATCCATTTCAATCATTCAACATTTTGTTGAGTGACGACTCTTAGCCACTCATGAACATCTAAACTCTAAGTATTTATTTAGATAAAACATTCAGGACCAAAAAGAATTCTATTTGAATTTTCATTCATCCCAGTGTCCACATGGAATCAACTGTATCACAAACATGCTTACTATGCAAACATCAGTTTTTAAAACATTCAAAGAAGCAACTGTTAATGTGTATTACTTGTTAGTTTTTTTCTAGAGAGTATTATTTCCCAACACTTAGAAGTAGTTTCTAGTTGTGAAGATAAAGTATGTCTCTATTTCTTTAAATAAGAACAAATTGATGCTGGGCGGTGGTGGCCCACACCTTTAATTCCAATATTCAGGAAGCAGAGACAGACGGATCTCTGTGAGTTCAAGGCCAGCCTGGTCTACAGAATGAGTTCCAGGACAGCCAGAACTATTATACAGAGAAACCCTGTCTTGAAAAACAAAAACAAAACAAGAATAAACTGAACAAAAGAAGAGAAAGAACATTACTGTCCCTTTGCTAAGACCTCTTTCTTTGTTCTCCACTCCTAACCTTCTACCCAAACCATTGTCAAGAAGGAAACTTTTCAAATGTGTTTATATTTATACATATAACATGCTACAATTTACATCAAAATAAAGTCCAAAAATTATGTGTTTCTCTATGGGCATACATATGTATACATTCCCTGATTTTTATGGCAAACTCTCAAAGATTTCAGTTGGCAGGTTATGTGTTCCTTGCTTTTTGGCATCAAGTTGAAGTCCCTCAGTTAACATCAGTCCTTTGGTATCCGTCAGAATGGGCTTGGGTTTGCATGAATTCTGTATGAATGTGGGGAGCTGTAATTTGCTAGATCTATTAAAATTTAAACTGCCTACTTTGCAGAGGTTTTTCCTTACCCATTTTACCAGTGCTTTTTACTTGGTTGGGAGTGAGAATTTCTACAGCCTAGCCTTTCCCAGACATACATTCGCTCTTAGTTCACTGTCCCTGAATTTAGAGCAGAAAAATTGCCACCCAGGGAAAAATAACCTGAACAAGAGAGCGCCTTAAAGCATAGGGCTGTCCCTATATCAAGCCTGAACTGGCAGCAGTGGAGGCATTAAACTGGGTCTTAAGTCACAATGTTAAGCTTGCTAAGGCTACAGGGGGAGTCAGAGCCCTCCCGTTGGCTCTTCGTTCACTTCATTCATTCACTGGGGGTTCTCGTTTTGTTTTGCACTGAAGTGCTGACCATGAGAAATGCATTTGCCTGTAGCCCAGAGTCCATGCCTCATCTTCTGCCCAGCCTTAGAAGATCTGCCCAACTGCATGGGTCTACAAACCCTGGAAAGATCTCAGTGATGCTGTGGCCTTTCAATAACATACGGAGAAATTCCCAAACTGGAAGCTTTTTAACTGAAAAAAAAAAAATATATATATATATATATATATATATATGTGTGTGTGTGTGTGTGTGTGTGTGTGTGTGTGTGTGTGTGTGTGTGTGTCTCCAATGGTTTGAATGAAGAATGTTCCTCATGCCCTTGAACAATTAAATGCTTGGGGAGGTGGTGGAGCTGTTTAGGTAGGCTTAATAGGTGTGGCCTTGTAGGAGGACATGTGTCACTGGAGGCCAGCTTTGAGAGCTAAAGACTGTCTAATTCACTATCTTTACCCCATGCTTGTAGTTCAAGATGTGAGCCCTCAGCTTCCTGCTGCTGCACCTGCTGTCTTTGCTCCACCATTGTGAACACCAACCCTCCTGAACTGTCAGCTACTACAAACTCTTCCTTCTGTAAGTTACGCTGATCATGGTGTTTTAGTCATAACAATAAGAAAGTAATTGATATTAAGTCTGCCTTAAATCATCAGGACAACACTTGGTCTATAAACTCAGTGATCACTATGTATACTATCCTAAGAATCCATGTTAAATGATTCATTCCCAGGGGAGATTTTCTACATGTCTCAAAATTCTATTTTTAGACTCTTTTAAGGAGGGGAAAGTATAATTTTACTTTTGAAGATAGGTTCTCAGCAAGCCCAGGCTGGTCTTGAACTCAAACTCCTCCTGCCTCACCTTCCCGAATGCCAGGATACAGCACATTGTATTTTTTAAGAGTCTGACTTTACTATAATTAAGTGGTACCAAGTCTATAAAGAAGAAAGCAACAAATAAACAAAGTCTTATCCCCTAATACTTATCATTAAAATAAGAAACTACTTTAGAATCTTGGAGAATATCAATCTAAATAGATCTTTCTCTTTTACACATACAAATAGGAGGACAGATGAACTCCCTAAAATACACTTCAACAAAGCAGTGGATGACTTCAGTACACAACTCTCACACATAGGCAGGTCATCCAGACAAAACAAACTAAGAAATGTTGGAGTTAAATAAAATCACAAATCAAATGGACTTATCAGGCATTTATGGAACATTTTACCAAAAAAAAAAAAAACTATATAATTATACTTTCTTCTCAGCAGTCCATGGAACTTTCTCTAAAATTGACTATATACTTGGATACAAAGCAAGTCTCAACAGTTAGAAGAAAGTTGAAGTAATACCCTGCATCCTATCTGACCATCATGCATTAAAGCTGGATATCAATAATAACAGAAAGTATACAAACTCATGGAAACTGAAAAGTGAACAGCTTATCACTCAATCAAGAAAGAAATTAAAAAATGTTTATAGTTGAATTAAAATGAAAACACAGCATATCCAAACCTATGGAACATGATAACGTTGGAGGCAAGTTCAATGCATTAAATGTCTATATCAAAAAAAAAAAAAAAAAAAAAAAAAAAAAAACAAAACTGGAGAGCTCTCACATTAGTAACATAGCAGCATGCCTGAAAGCTCTAGAACAACAAGAGGAACTAACACTCAAAATGGATAGATGGAAAGAAATAATCAAACACAAGGCTGTAATCAATGAAATAGAAACACAACAATACAAATAATCAATGAGATGAAGAGCTGGCTCTTTGAGAAAATCAACAAGATTGACAAACCCTTAGCCAAATTAACTAAAAGATGGAGAGAGAAGGTCCAAATTAATAAAATTTGAGATGAAAAGAGGAACATCACAACAGACACCTGAGTAAATCCAGACTCATAAGGACATATTTTAAAAATCAATATTCCATCAAACTATAAAACATGAAAGAAGTGGATGAATGTCTTGAGATATATTTAGATATAGATATAGATATATAGATATATATTAAGCAATTTAAACAGATTAATAACCTCTAACAATATAGAGTTAGTAATTAAAAGTTAGTTCCCTTCTACTCCAAGAAGCAGCTTCTCTGATGGGGGCTGAGTGAGTCACTCATCTATATGTATAGCAGTATGTCATCAAAAATCATTTTATTCCTATGTTCTTTCAGCAGAATAATAGTAGTATGTTTTCACCCTAGGTCCATGACCTATCTAGTCTCAGATTCTTTAACACTTTAGCAAGGTCAGGTATGGAATGGGCCTTAAAACCATCAGAAGATGGTTGATTAATCCTATAATATTTTTGTCATTATTCCACTAGTATATCTTGCAGGCAGGTCACTGTTGTAGGTCTCAGGGTTTGTAGCTGAGAGATATCAATGATCGCTTTCTCCTCCAATAGCATGCAGAGTAACTTGCAGTACAATGAAGCTTCTAGTTAGGCACCAGCTCAATTTCTCAGTGTTAGATGATGTATGTAAGTGTTGTCTTCAGCATTAGGGCCTTAAAATCATATTGGGGAGAATAACCAATAGCCTCAGCAATAGCCTATGATATTTGAGGATTTTTTTCATGTAGTCTCTTTGGCCAACAATTCAACAAGATGTAACCCATTCCTGGCACTGATAGTTTTACTTTGACGGCATAAGCAGGTCTTGTTGGGGCTTTATTTCTCCTATTATTTGGTGACTCCATTTAGATTCCTTTCATATATGCATATGTTTTAGGAAGCTTATTTGGTAGCAGGTTTCCATATGGGTCCTCAAATGGCCCTTAGTTAGCTATCCTTCCCCATATTCCCTCCTTTACCCTTCTCTGTCATCTCCCTTCACATTTAATTCTCCTACTCCAGTCTCCCCCTCTGTCTCTCCATAGCACTGTATTTGATTTCCCCTTCCTTGGAATATCCTCTCCTCCCTTCTACTCCTGTACTAGGTATCCAACCTCTGTGGTTAAACCAATAAAGAAAAAACAAATGAAGGGAATATTGGAAATGGAAAATCTGGGAAAGCGGACAGGAACTAGAGATGCAAGAATCACCAACAGAATAAAGGATATGGAAGAGAGAATCTCAGGTGTTGGGGACATGATAGAGGAAATAGATTTAACCAGTCAAAGAAAATGTCAAGTCTAAAAAATCCCCAACCCAAAACATCCAGGAAATTTGGGACACTATGAAAAAACCAACATAGGAATAATAGGAATAGAAAAAGGAGAAGAAACCCAGCTCAGAAACTCAGAGAATATAATTAACAAAATCACTGAAGAAAGTTTTCCTAACCTAAATAAGGACATGCGAAGAAAGGTACAAGAAGCTTACATAGCACCAAAGAGACTGGATGAGAAAAGATAATCCCCTCACCACATAATAATCAAAACACTAAACAAACAAGACAAAGGATATTAAAAGTGGCAAAGGGAAACGGCCTAGTAATGTATAAAGGCAGACCTATTAGAATAAAACCTGACTTCTCAATGGAGATCCTAAAATCCAGACTGGACTGATACCTTGCAGACTCTAAGAGACTATGGATGCCACCCAGACTACTATATCCAACAAAGCTGTCAATCACCATGGATGGAGAAAACAAGGTATTTCATGACAAAGTCAAATTTAAACAATACCTATCCACAAACCCAATCCTACAGAAGGTACTAGAAGGAAAACTCCAACCCCAGTAAGTTAAGTACATGTACAAAAACACAGGCAATAGATAATCTCACACCAGCAGAATCCAAAAAAGGGAAATGCACACACACACAGACACACACACACAAACACACACACACACACACACACACACACACACACACACTACCACCACCACCAAAAACAAAATAACAGGAATTAACAATAAGAGGAATTAATCATTGGTCATTAAAAAAGAAACATACCTCAACATCAACTCTATTCAAGCAAGCAAAAGACTCATACGATAAAAAGTTCAAGCCTTTGAAGAAAGAAATTGCCAAAGATATCAGAAGATGGAAAGATCTTCCATGCTCATGGATCAGTAGGAATAACATAATAAAAATGGCTGTCTTACCAAAAGCAATCTACAGGTTCATGCAATCACCATTAAAATGCCAAAACAATTCTTTACAGACCTTAAAAGAACATTCAACTTCATATGGAAAAACAAAAAAACCCAGCATAGTTACAATAAAAGAACCTCCAGAGGTATCACCATCCCTGATTTCAAACTCTACTACAGAGCTATAGTAATAAAAACCACATGGTACTGGCATAAAAGCAGACAGGTAGTATCAATGGAATTGAAGACCCAGACATAAATCTACATACTTATGGATACCCTGATTTTTGACAAAAAAGCCAAAATTATACAATGGAAAAAAAGAAAGCAACTTCAACAAATGGTGCTGGACTAACTGGAGGTCAGTATGTAGAAAAATACAAATCAATCCATATCTATCACCCTACACAAAACTCAAGTCCAAGTGGATCAAAGCCCTCAACATAAATCCAGATACACTGAACTGAAAAAAAGAGAAAGTTGGAAATTGAATGCATTGGCACAAGAGACAACTTCCTGAGCAGAACACTAATGACACAGGCACTAAGATTGACCTACCATCAGTAGGACAAAATGGCAGTCTACAGAATAAAAAAAAGATCTTCATCAACTCCACATCCATCAGAGGTTGATTTCCAAAATATATAAAGAACTCAAGAAACTAGACTCAACAAACCAAATAATCCAATTTAAAAATGGGGTACAGATCTAAGGAGAATTCTCAATAGAAGAATCTCAATTGGCCTAGAAACACTTAAGTAGATGTTCAGCATCCTTAGTCATCAGGAAAATGCAAATCAAAATGACTCTGAAATTCTATCTTACACCTGTCTGTCAGAATAGCTAAGATCAAACACTCAAGTGACAGCTCATGCTGGAGAGGATGCAGAGCAAGGGGAACACTCCTCCATTGCTGGTGGGAGTGCAAACTTGTACAGCCACTTTAGAAATCTATATGGCTGGGAATCAATCTACCATAAAACCCAGTTATACGGCTCTTGGGAATATGCCCAAAGTACAGTCAACCATACTACATGCATACTTGCTCAACTATGTTCATAGCAGATTTATTTTTATTAGCCAGAACCTGGAAACAACCTAGGTTTCCCTCAACCGAGGAGTGGATAAAGAAATGTACTACGTTTATACAATGGATTATTACTTAGTTGTTAAAAACAAGGAAATTTTGAAGGCAAATGTAGGAACTAGAAAAAAAATCATCCTGAGTAATATAATCCATACTGAGAAAGACAAACATGGTATGTGCTTACTCTTAAGTGAATATTAGCTATAAAATAAAGGATAACTATGCTACAATCCACAGACCCAGAGAGACTAGGTTACAAGAAGAGTTCATAGTGGGACACCCAGATCTTCCTGGGAAAGGAAAATAGCAGAGATTTTGTAGGTGGACTGAGGGCAGGTGGGAATGGGAACATGAGCAATCAGGTTGCAGGGGTGTGTGCAGGAGGACAGTACTGAAAGTGACTACTGGAAAGGGGGGCATTTCCCAGTCAAGTAAAACCCTGGTGCAAGGGAATCTTTCAGGAATATACAAGGAAGACCCCAACTTAGACTCTAGCAATAGCAGATATGTAGCCTGATCTGGCTATTTCCTGTGACCTGGTTGGTGCCTAACCCAATTACCATCAGAGAGGCCTCATCTAGCAACTGGTGGAAATAGATGCAGACCCACAACCAAACATTAGGCTGAGCTCAGGGAATCCTGCAGAAGGAAAAATGAGTGTAGGAGCCAGAAGAAAACTCATAGACTCAACTAACCTAGGCTCACAGGGGCTCACAGAGACTGAACCAACAACCAGGAAGCCTACATGAGCCTGACCTAGGCTCTCTGCACATATGTTACAGTTGTGTAGATTGGCCCTCTTGTGGAACTCCTAACAGTGGGAACAGAGACTGTCTCCAACACTTTTACTGGCTTTTGGGATCCTACTCCTCATACTGGGTTGCCTTGCCCAGGCTTACTTAACACATGGAAGTGTGATTAGTCTCATTGCATGTTTTGTTGCTACTCATGGCAGATCTGTCCTTTCTTAAACAGAAACAGAAGAGTAGTGAATGGGGGCGGGGGGTGCGGAGGGAGGATGGGGAAGGGGCTGAGAGGAGAAGAGAGAGGAGAAACTGTAAAATATAAAAAAAAATATTTTTTAAAAAAGTCTGAAGTCCCATTCAGCCCCCTATAACAATATTACATAATACTTATACACTCTATCCTAAGGACCATAAGGAAATTGGTCCTACATCCCTCCTTATTTTTTGTCAGTTCTTTTTAAATTTTGAAGTTTTGTGATATTTGCAGTCTATTCTGTAATATAAATTTCAATTTATTTAGTCTTTTTGTTTGTTTGATTGATTGATTGATTGGTTGGTTGGTTGGTTGGTTGGTTGGTTGGTTGGTTTGCTTGCTTGCTTTGTTTTAGAGACAGAGAGAGTCTCACTATGTAACCCTGACTGGTCTGGAATTCACTACTTAGACCAGCCTGGCCTTGAACTCACGAAGATCCACCAGCCTTTGCTTATCATGTTCCAGGATTAAAGGTGTGCCACCACACCTACAGAGTCCTTGTTTCTACCAAAGTGACTCCATGAAAGCACATAACTTTCCTCATGACTGCTCTGCCTCATCATTTGGAATCCTCTCTTAATCTGCAGTGCTCTGGGCCTGGGTCTTCTCCTCAAGGGGACTTGGGAGTATTGTTTTGATGAGGTATTTCCTCATCTCAAATCTTGTTGCCACAGCTATAGCTGAGTGACAACTTGTTGGAGGACCATAGTGTGGGGAGGTGTGTTACAGCCAGACTCTGAAAACAGAGCAGAGATGCTAACATCTAGCATCATCTCCAGTCTGTTGGACAGTAGTGGTCCACAGTGGAGGGGCAGGAGGGTGGAAGAGGAGAAGAGTGGGAAGAGGACGGAGAGGGAGGAGGGGGAGACAAGAAGGGAAGTTCCTCCATAGAAGGGAAAGTCGCTTTGTTTCTTACTGAGAGCTGAAAGACTGCCCTACAGAGGGTTGGCCTCACACTTGTTCCAGCTCTTGGTCTGCTGTGCTTGATATCCAGAGGACAAAGGCTCAGGTAAAACCAGAGGCCAGGGTGTGAGCAAGCCCTGGCCCGACAGGGTACTTAGGCGAAACATTGCTACCTGAACCCAGGCCCTCCTGGGAATAAAGCAGGTGACACCAACTGAGCCAACAAACCAGAGCAAGAGTTCGTGAAAGGGGACAGTGAGCAAGGGAGGAAGGAAGGATGGGCAGCTGTGGGCAAGGAAGGAAGGAAGGAAGGAAGGAAGGAAGGAAGGAAGGAAGGAAGGAAGGAAGGATGGGCAGCTGTGGGCAAGGAAGGAAGGAAGGAAAGAAGGAAGGAAGGAAGGAAGGAAGGAAAGAAAGAAGGATGGGCAGCTGTGGGCAAGGAAGGAAGGAAGGAAAGAAGGAAGGAAGGATGGGCAGCTGTGGGCAAGAAAGGAAGGAAGGATGGGCAGCTGCTGGACACAGCTGACCCATTCAGAGCAGCATAATCTCAGTCACCGGATGATGTGCTCTGCTCTTCAGGAACCTTGCCACCATCTCACACCCACTCCTCACAGCCACCCGACGGGGCTGGCAGGACCAGTTCCACTTCACAAGACACTGAGTTTGGAGATGGCAGGTTGCTGGTGGGAGTTCATGCAGCATTTCCTACAAGAGGCTGCCTCTGGCATATCCAAACGGCAATACCAGAAAAGACAAAGAATACAGAGAAAGCAGGACAGCTCAGACTTCTGTTTTTTTCTCTTGGTTGTTGTTTGCAAGGTGGAAGCTGAGGCCATGTAGCAGGTAGGCCTCCACTGCCTAAGTTACCTGGAACCCACTGTTAGGGAGCTGCCTCCTGACCCTCTCCACTTGGGTAGCCTTACTACAAAATAATTTTAAATGGCCAACATTTGCCACAGAGAAGACACCAGGTAACCTGGAAATGGGGACTTTGTTTCTAGACTTTGAATGTTGACAAAGTACTTCAGGCAAAGATGCAAAAGGCTGGCAGTCATTCATTTTAGCAATAGCAGAGGTGATAGTGGCACACTTGAGAGGCACAACAGCTCCCCACATTTTCCATCTTGCTCCCACACCTCCATCTGTATACAGGCCAAAGGTGACTTCTGCAGCATGCATTGGGAGCCCTGACTGATGCAGATTCCGGAAGGGTTTACAACCTGTGCAAAGCAGATAGCCTCTTACTCGCCTGGGGCCATGCAGTTCAGGTGAGCAGAGTCTGATTCCCAGGTGCTCAACACTCATGACGAAATCACAGGCAAAAGCCCTGGCCCTCCTGGTGGCCTTGTGGCTGCTACAGTTCATGCGTACTAGTCCCTCTAAACTTCTGAGTGATAATATTAAGAGATGAGCCTTTGGGAAATAATTAGGCTGGGAGGGTCCCATCTTCATGAATGGAAAGCTGCCTGACCCCTTGTTCCTTCTGCTAAGTGAGGACATGGCTTCTATCCCCCTTGAAGGACACGCACAGAAAGATACCATCTTGGAAAAAGAGCGAACCCTCACCAGAATCCTAACTTGCTAGTGTTATTGTCTTGGGTTTGTCGGCTGCCAGGACTGTGAGAAATACAGTCCGATTCTTCATAAATTACCCAGTTTGTGGTATTTTGTTAAAGCAGTAGGACCAGGCTGAGACAGTGATGAAGCCAAAGCGTTTCCATCCCCAGGGTCGAAAGGCTGCATTAAACTAGGGCTGGCTGGGAGAAAAGACTCAAGACTGAAGAGGAAGTTCCAGATAACCTCTCCACAGCACCAGCTTCTTCCATAAATCATCCCCTCACTGACCATGTGTTTGGCATCCTGTTCATTGTTTGTGGCAAGGCTGTGATTAAAAGCTTGTGTGGGCGATGTCTGGGCATCAAGACTGCAGCCGACCTCTGCGTGGGCACAGGCATCCATCCTGGGCTGCTGGCAGAGCACTCCTGGGAGCAGGCCTGGTGCCTGGCCTCTATAAATCACACCTCCAGCTCACTTCCTCCCAGCTTACCTTCTGCTGAGTCTGACTCACCCTGGGGTGAGCCAGGGCTACCTTCCTGGGCTGTGGGCTTTCTTTTTCTTCCTGTTTCCTCACTTGTTATAAGAGGAAAGGAAAACAGTTGCCTGGTGTGGTCATTGGTGGTAAAGGAGTACATCTGACAGAAAACAGAGGGTTTGTTTTACTTCATTCATCTCTCCTCTTAAGAAGAATTTCCTCGCAAAAACAGAGCTGAGAAAGACTGTGGACAGAGTTATGGCAGGGGAACAAAACAGAACAGCGTCAGCTCTGGTCACTGCTGGGATGAACTCCTCTAGAGCTAACAACCATGGCTGACTAGGAGGTGGGAGGACTCGAGGAGGGAGATGGCAGTGCTCGTCTTCCTTTCCTAGTATCAGATAAAATGTAGAGTCTGAGGACTCTTACTAATGTATGCCAATGGCCTCATTTCACGCTGAAGAGATCCAGGAAATGAAAGAAACTGCCCACTGCCATGACACCAGCTAGTTAGTCCAGAGTTGCGCTTGTGCTGGAGACTCGGTGAAAACCACAGATGTACACTTCCCCTGAACTTTTGTTTGTGAGATTGCTTTAGAAATACAGTCTTTCTAAAGCACCTGCTTTTAAGAAATGTCCAAGAAATACGTTCCACGTGAGTCAACACTGAGAGCATTGGTCTGACACCTTGGGTTAGCTGAAGACAAGATGAAGGGGTTTGGAAGTCATAGCATTTTAAGAACTGTCTGTATTTGTGGCAGCATGAGGAGGTGGCTGCTGGGTTCTCCCTCAGGTAGGGCTGTGGAAGAGTTGGTCTGCTGCTCTCTCCCTGTGGCTGAGCAGGATGGAGGGTGTCAGTGACCCAGACCCCCCTCCGGAGGAAACCACACTGAGCCTTGTAGTAGCAGGATCTCGTTTTATCAGACAGGTGCTTATATAGTATAGAGGGAGAGAGTGGGGAACTTAAGATGGGGTGAGGTGTTCAGGCCAATGAGTCACCACAGTAGCTAGGCAGAGGCGGCCTCAGGTCAGGCCTTTCTGAGTCACTCCTGTATGAAAGTTATAGGCCGAAGACAGCTTGTCAAACTTTAGCCAGGCTCAGAAAGTTCCACTAGGCCTCAAGCCCTGGCCTTTTTTAGGCCCAACAGGTGGCAAGGAGACATAGAACGGCATCTTCATGAAAATGTAGAGGGGGTACACAGTAAATATCTGTAGTGTGAATGAATTAATCGTTGTACTTAGAACTCCGGGTCTTACTTCCCGCAGCACACTGCCTCGGAGACTCACCGTCAGCTGAGGCTGTAAAGTCTCCGGTGATGGCTTTGTGGGCGAGCGATGGCAAGAACAAAGGACAGTGCCTCTCAATTTATTTGAAATGTATTTAATTTTATTGGGCAGTGTTTTGCTGTATAGTTCCACTGCCCTGGAACTTTCACAATCCCTGCCTTAAGCTCTTACATGCTGGGGTTTTAGGCCAGTACCATCATACTCTGACAGTTCTGATTACATGGAGATCTGAAAAAAAGGCAGATTCCAGTTATCTGAGGCTTTAATCTATTTTGTGTTGCTGTGACAAAATACCAAAGGCTGGGTAATCTATAAAAATAAGTAAATATATTTCTTACAGTTCTGGAAGACAGGAAATCCAAGGTTGAGAGGCTACGTCTGGTGAGAACCTTCTAGCTATACTATAAAGTGGCAGAAGGCATCAATATGGGCAAGAGAACACACAGAATCCAATTCCAAACTCAAGCTCTTTTATGATCAGCATTAGTCCGTTCATGAGGGTGAGGCCCCTGTGGCCAATCACACCACACTGGGCCGATCTTCCAATATGCTGTATTGGGCACTAGGTTTCCCACTTGAAATTTGGAAGAAATTTGAAGCCACAGCAGATCTGGTGGCTATGCTGTCTGTGACCTCCCGGTGGTACTTATTGTTCACAGGCACCTGTTAGGCAGAGCATTTTATGTGACAATCCTTGGAGAGACTGAGGCCAATAGTCACTTTGGGTCACTTCCATCTAAAGGTTTTGAGTGCTGAGCCTTCTACACACAAAGACAAAATGAAGAAATCTGGCAGAATGTGGTTGCCAGACCTACATACTCATATTTATATTTATGTGAATCTGGAGATCTCTGTGCTGGGAGAGGAAGTATGCATCTGATTTCATGCCAGAAGAGAAGTGTCCCTGGCAGCTGGGATTCTGCAGAGTGCGCACGCGTGCATACGTGCATGCACGCACACACACATGCACATAACCATCCCACAACAAACTTGCTCAGTTCAGTGCATTTAAAACCTGTCAGGTGCTTTCAAGCAGAAAATACATAACTCATGCGGAATCCACAACACTCAGAGCCCCCATGATTCTCAGCGGAATTCAGTTTTCAATATGCCCTTTCTCCATGCAGCCCATTTCCTGGGTTTTCCACTTTCACACTCACCCTGGTTGCATTCCTGGAGAACACAAGGAAATTGCATCCTGGCCCTGAGAGAGCCAGATATCAAACTTGAGGGTCACATCCTCCACAAACCAATTAAAAGAGGCAAATTAATAATAGAAAGTAGGAAAAAGGAGATTCATTCTACGTGGCCACATTGAGAAGGGAGACAAAGAGATCTAGCGAATCCCTCAAGTCTGTCTTCTAAGATCCTTAGGTGAGACTAAAGTTTAAACAGAAGGCCTAGGATGTGCACTTCTAAGCAGTCCTGTCACGGTGTGGCCCCACGCACCATTGACCCATCCTTGTCTAAGCTTCACTCTCATTTTATAAGGCGGCCTGGCAAGATTTTAGGACTGCATGAAATCTCTTTCTGGGAGACAAGCTCCACCTCTAACTGGCACCTTTTCCTTCTCCCAGTCTGATATTCCTGGGGAAATACCCATGCAGGGAGAGGCATTCATTTTCTCAACAGTCAAACAATCAAATTGAAGACACAAGTGTCTCTTTAGAGTACCTTCATTTCTGCCAGGCCTTTTAGAAGCTAACCAAATTCTCCTTTCCTAACCTTGGGCTACAGCCCTGAGGTAGGATACAGCCCTTCCTCAACAGAGACCACTGGGTCAAAAGCTCTGGATATGATAGATAACTGTTCACAAGGATGGGTATCTGTTTACAGGAACAAGGAGAGGGGCACTGTATTAGCTGAGCATCTCCTATATGCTAACTGGTGGTCCAGCCCCTCAAAAATGTTTGCCCTGATATTCCCTATGCCAATAGAGAGAATTGGAGGATAGAGAAGGAGAAACTTCCACATACTTGGGCATCTGAGAACAGAAAGCCTTTGCCAGACTGTTCATCCCTCACAACACAGGTGCTGAATGGCTCTGTGTCTTGAAATCCTGGGGGTCCAAGGCTGATGCCAAAGGCTTTCTGGCTGCACAAGGACCTAGGGACTGGATCCAAGTTATTTTTCTTTCCCTGCTCCCAGGGGCAGACCATGGACAGTGTGGGCAGAAATCCTGCCTGAATTCTGCCTCACAAAAATTACAGACCCACTGCAGAACCCTGAAGGGCTAAATTGCAGGAGTGCCCAGGTCTACACTGAAGTCTATAGCACAGGGACCCTGTCCTTTCTGGTCTATTTTCAACTAGCAAAAGTAATTTTTGTCTTGTTTTGTTTTGCTATTTTTTTCAAATTGCAAAGGGCTAACTTGATAAGCACTAATGCATGTCCTTCGTGGTCAATTGCTCTCCCTAAGCAAACACTGCCCAAGATAAGAATGACAAAAATAATAACAATGCCACAGTGGCCTTTCAGCATCATGGGGGAAGTCAGTCTTCAGCAAGATCCATTTTCCACTTTCATGTCTCTAAGCCACAGGAAATAAAGAAAGCATTGCCCCTTACCCTTTAACCCATTATTCTCCCCATCCAGTTTCTATTTCCTGGTACATTAAATAACTGCAATTTCCTTTGCTTTGTTTGCTCTTCTTAGCCCTGCTTTCAAAACCCCTCAGGTTTTCCTCAGCCCTCCATCCAACTGTCCAATCCTGCTTTTCCAATGAGATCTTACAGAGTACTGCTCAACTTGAATCTTGAATAACACATCCTGCGCACAATAGGTGCTAAATAAATGTTTGGGTAGGTTTAACAAGTGTCCTCTCTTAATCTTAGTCTAAGGGAGAATTTCAAAATCAGAAACACACTGACCACAGCTAGCCTCCTCACTCTCGTTTGTTCTCTCCCATGCTTGTTACCCAAAGTCCATCACCAGTGCTGCATCTATGTCCTTTGGAGAGTCACCCCAAAGGAAGAGTTCTTTCTCCCTGAGTCTTGGTTTAGAGATGAAGTACCCAGAACAGCTTGCATCATCTACACCAAGTTCCCTGTACCTGTCAACACAAGGCTTGCAGGTCAGACAAGACCTTCTGATGGAGCCACCGTGGCAGGGCCACTGTGGCAGAAGGGAGCCACAGACTTGCCAAATGAGGGCAGGGGTCAAGTACATTACCCAAGTCCTAAATCACACAATCAGTCGTGAAAAGATCTTAGCTTTGCCTTACACTCTTCTCTTTGTAAACAGCTTTGCTTTGGGCTCTACACCCTGACCACAGCAGCCCCTAGTGGCAGCAATCTGGAACATACAGGTCAGCAAAGGACCCAGGGAGACTTTGCAAGGTCTGAGGATAGCCTTTCCATATGCAAGCATACAGTTATGATAATGCCAACACTGTTGGCATGGGGAGACAGCAGGCTTTCCTGGGGTGGGGATGCTGAGTAGGGGTAAGTGAAAAGAGAATCTTAGCAGCCTCAAAGCCATTTGTCCCCTATGCAGGAAACTGCAGCTGGGCCCTGAGTTGAGTGACATCCAGAAGAATCAGCTGCCAGAGAAAGGAGGATAGGACACCAGGTTTACACCCCTGATTCTCGGAATGCTCTCACAAATAGCTGCCAGCAGTCAAAATAAAACAAACATGACAGCATCCTTGACCAAGCAAGGGAGTTTTCTCTTCCCAGGGAATGACTGGAAACCTCAGAACCATCAATCCAATGACAGCTGAAGGAAATTTTCTAGAGAAATCCTAAATGCAAAAGCTCATTGGAAACAACGTGCCAAATGAGCATCTGGATTCTGTTCACAGCACTGAATGACTGTTGAGCCTGACTCTGTTCAGGGAATCTGCCCGTGAGCTTCGGCCGTCAGCTTGACACAAACGGAGAGTCACCTGGGCAGAGGGACTCCTAACTAAAGACTTGTCTACAGGCTTGCCAGGGGAGCATTATCTTGATTGGTGGTGTAGGAGAGCCCCGCCCACTGTGGGAGCAAGCCAGTAAGTGGTTTCCTTCAGTTTCCCCCTCCAAGATCCTGCCTGAGCTCCAGCCCCAGCTTCCCTCCATGATGGGCCATTAAAGTGAGGTATACACAGAAGTAAGCCCTTCCCACGCTGTTTATTGAGGACAGAGTCCCCTTTGCCAAATCCCTCTGTGGCTCTCCTGGGACAGAAGCAGTCAGAAGCACCAGTCTTTTCCCATTGGCTGAGGAGGGAACAGACTTGTGCTGAGGCTAGCCTGGTGACTGCCTCACTAACCTATCTTAACCCATTTTTCATTGCTATAACAAAATACCTGAGAGTAGGGAATTTAATAAAGGAAATACATTTCTTTATTAACAGTTCTTGAGGCCATAAGCCCAAGATTGAAGGCCTATATCAGGGAGGGGCTGTGAGATTTTACTGCTTAGGACTCTGCAGAGTCCTGAGACAGCAAACAGTAATTACGGGGTGTCCGTGTTAGGCTCATACTGCTATGATTAAGATCACTGCCATAAGCTACTTGGGGAAGGAAGAGTTTCTTTTATTTCTGCTTCTATATCACAGTCCATCCTCAAAGGAAGAAAAAAAAAGCAGGAACCTAGATGCAGGAGTTGATACAGAGGCCATAGAGGGATGCTGCTTACTGGCTTGCTGCTTATGGCTTGCTCAGCCTGCTTTCTTATATATAGCTGGGCCGTCCACATCAATCAGCAAGCAAAAAAAAAAAAGGGCCAATCTGATGGGCACATTTTCTCAACTGAGTTTCCCTCTTCCAAAATGATACTAGTTTGTGTCAAGTTGATGTTAAACTAACCAGCACACATGGCAAGAGAGGTATACACAAAGAGAGAGTCATACTAGCTTTCAAAATAGACCCACTGTGAGATAATTCATTAGCCCCCTCCTGCCCTTCCATTCATGGCAGAGCCCTTATAATCCACAGTAGCCTACCTCTCCATTTTTAGACATTGGGTCATTGTATAGCCCAGGCTGCCTTCAAAGTTGTAATCCTCCAGTCTCAGCCTCATTAGTGCTAGGATTACAAACAGGTATGTATCACCATACAGTAGGTTGTATTTCTTAATTCCTCACAAAGGTGATTAAGTTTCAATGTGATTTCTGGTAGGATTGGCTCCATAGCCTTTTAAAACACTTCAGATTTAGAATGCACATATCCTATCCCTATGGAAGAAAGATGGCCTTTAAATGGCTCTGCAAATGTTTCAGTTGATTCAAACACAACAGAAAGGAAACTAGATGAATTCAGCATCACTTAATACTGATAAAGCTGGCAGAGCTTCTCATCCATTTGAAGAATGGATGCCAGAATGAACTAGATAAACCCTTGGGACCTAGCTTCTAGGCAAAGCACCCAATGGGTCCATGCTTTTTAAAAGCTAGCCCCCACTAGCATAGCCTGCCCCTTTACCTTGCTTGCTAATCTAGATGTGAGAAAAGACTATTTCTTCCAACTGGATTTCTGATAGCAGGGCATTTGTCTCTCCAAAGACAAGCTGTTCCCACCGCCTGCCCTTCAGTGCACCACACCCTCTGATTTTGGGAAGCTCAATAGCGTGGCCTTGACATCCAGACCCAAAACCCTCTTATCAGACGTCTGGTTGTACTTGTCACTTTCTGAGATATGTGCCCTCCTCTGTTTTACCATGAGTCTCTCATTGGAAGGAGTAAGTTTTTCTGCCCACCGCTGGTCTGGTCCTGCCACCACGCCTGCCCCAATTAACACACCGAGATGCTGTATTTGATATAATGCTGTTGGCCAGGTACTAGTTTCTTATCGGCTAGCTCTGTCTTAAGTATTAACCCATTTCTGTTAATCTAAGTATTTCTACGTGGTTTCTTCTTACCGGGGAATGGGGCCAGCATCTGGTCTCCCCAGTCTCTCCATGCAGTCTCCTCCTTACTACTTCCTCCTTCCTCCTTGTCTCCTAGTCCCGCCTATCTTGCTTTCCTATTGGTCAACAGTGCTTTATTCATTAACCAGTATGAGAAACATATTTACAGAATGTCATCAATGGTTCACTCTAGTATCTAGTCTTTATAGCAAACTAGTGCCCACATCTGCTGCCTTCATTCATCCCAGAAGCACTCAGTGGATGCCTTCCATTTGCCAGACACTCAGGTCATGGAGCCAGCACATGGGCTCTTGACTCTGTCAGTTAAAAAATTAGACAGGAAAACACAAAAGTAAAAGAAGGGCTTATTGGCAAGTGTTTCAGGCTTCTCTGAATAGAAGGGTCCCTAGGGTTGGAAAGACCACCAACTCTTAGGTGCCTAGAGTTTTATTTTGGTTTAGGGTCTCCTATCTGGTGGTTCCCCCTTCCTCCCTTTTTCTGTGTGTACCCCTTCTGTAGCAAGCCTTGGCTTTCTATCTCTGTAATTGTTTGACTGAGATAAGAATGGCCACCCCAAGCTCCTCTGCTCTTTGTGATATAATAGGTAGAGATCCACCCCATGTGAGAAGAAAGGGTCTACACTTAGGAAAAATAGAAAAAAATCACTGCTTTGGAAAAAGCCATTAGAAAATCTCAAACCAAGGATTTCTATGCCCCCTTCTCCCACCCTAGGGGCTCACAGCTCCCAGACATGGCATGAAGCTAATAGACAAAGAGCCCTGTTCTTTGGAACCTAATTGCTAGCACTGAGGTTGGCAGACTTTCTCTGTAAAGACCGAGATAGTAAATATTGTAGTCTGTGCAAGCCATATGGTCACTATATCTATAGCTCCATGAATGTAACTCAAATAAGCCTAAAACAGCACATAAACAAGTGGACATGGCGTGTGTGTGTGTATGTGTGTGTGTACATATAGAAAGTAGATTGTGGGAGGGAAAACTCTAGCCAGCTGGAAACATATGTACTTTTTCTGTTGTGACTTCTAAGCAGATAGAATGAAGCTTGGGGCTACCATGGCCATAATTCATGCCTGGGGATGTAGCCACAGAAGGATGGATCTTCCTGTCATCCATGACATCTTTTAAGCAGCCGGACTCAGCTGTGTGCCCATGTGTAAGGCCACCCCCACCCCATGTCTTTGGTTATCCTGGTTCATAAACTGCCCTTCCACTTTTCCTTTTGAGATAGGGTCTCTCTATGTGGCATTGGCTGGCCTGGAGCTCACTGTGTAGATCAGGCTGGCTCAAATCTACAGAGATCTGCCTGCCCTGCTTCCTGAGTGCTGGACTGAAGGTGTGCCACCACACCCAGCCTCCTTTCCACATTTTTTTTTTTTAAGAAATTCATTTATGATCAGTCATTTGTAATCTGAATTCTGGCTGATACACCACCCCCCAAAACAAAACAAAATGAACCCAAACCCATTCTTGAGTCTTGTTCCTTACCCTGGCAATCTCACGCAACTCCCAAAGTTTCTGCTGTCTCCTCTAGGGATAATTCTTATGTCTTCATTTATTTATTTAGGGTTCTAGCTCTGTGCCAGCCCTGTTTCCTATTGCTACCAGATTTTTTCCGATTTTTATTATTAGTGTGTGTGTGTGTGTGTGTGTGTGTGTGTGTGTGTGTGTACATACATGTGATGTGTGACGTGAGTACAGGTGGGAACATGTCACAGAGCATAAGAGATCAGAGGACAACTTTCTGGAAGTCAGTTCTTTCCTTCAGCCATGGTATCCAGGAATTGAATTCATATCATCAGGCTTGCATGGAAAGTGCCTTGACCTGCTGACCCTGTCTAGCTTCAGGTGCTTTTTTGTTTGATTGATTCATTGATAATTGATTGATCAATTATTCAGACAAGTATTGCTCTGTGGTCCAGACTGACCTGGAACTCACTGGGGATAGCTTCAGATTCACAGCATCCTCCTGCCTTTGAGTTCTGAGTGAGGATTACAGGTATGAGGCACTGCAATGACTTCTTGTTAGACACTTCATCCAAGGTGTCTTGCAAGCATAACATATCTAAAACACAAGTCACACCTAAATTCCAACTCCCTAACTATGTCCAGTGCTTTATAATACTAAAAAGCATTACTGATTATTAATACTATTACTCTCTGTCAGGCCATCATGGGGGACTGAAAGAAAATGGTCCCTAAAGGGAGTAGCACTAGTAGGAGGTGTGGCTTTGTTGGAGTAGGTATGGTCTTGTTGAAGGAAGTGTGTCACTGTGGAGGCAGGCTTTGAGGTCTCATATATGCTCAAGCCAGCCCAGTGAAACAGTCCACTTCCTGTGAGTCAAGATGTAGAATCCCAGCTTCTTTGGCACCATGTCTGCCTGTATGCTGCCATGCTTCCCGCCATGGTGATAATACTAAGCCTCTGAACTGTAAGCCAGCCCCAAGTAAATGTTTTCCTTTATAAGAGTTGCTGTGGTCATGGTGTCTCTTCACAGCAATAGAACACTGACTAAGATAGCTGATGTAAGGCTCAGAACTGCTACATTTCAAGCATTTTAATGTACAGTGATGCTGGGAACTAGTGGGTTGGCACCTCATAGGTGGCCAGCAAATGACTGGTGGATGTTTGGTTGATTGACTTGTGTCCCAGTGCAGATAAAAACATTCGTAATTAGTTGTTCCAACTGGCTATCCTAACAAGATGCCTAACCTGGCAGATATTTGTGTGGTGCTGCAGATTAAATTGTTAGTGATTAAAATGATCGTAGTGATAGCAACCTGAAGCCAGGCTGGGGAGCTGACTGAGTCAGTGAAGTGCTTGTCAAACAAGCACAAAGACCTGAGATCAATCCCCATCACTCCTGCGAAAGCCAGGCACAATGGTACACACTTGTAACTCCAGCATTGGCAAGGTAGAGACAGGAGGAGCCCAGGAGCTGGCTAAACAGCCTGGCTGAATTAGTGAGCTCCGGGTTCAGTGAGAGATGATGTCTCCAAATTAAGGGGAGGAGTTACTGAGGAGCAAATAATGCCTCATGTCCACCTGTTGTCTACACACACACACACACACACATATTTGTACATACACATGAACCTGCATATGTATATGTGCACAAAAAAACTAAAATAAACAACTATTCCTTGTACCACTTGTCTCAAATCCACAAAGGAGTTAGCCAATAAGAAATCAGGTCAACTGTATTTCTAGCTCTACATTCTTTTATTTTCTTTCCTAATGCGGACCTATGCCTTTCCAGCCACTCCACATAGGACTCATTGAAAGACAGCAGGCTTTCTGTATCAATGGAACAGACTCACTGGGAATAGCCCAGTTCTTCCTCATCCCCAAGGCCACCATTTATAAATAGCTTAGTTAATTTGTCATTTTAGAGAACGTTTAGACACAACTAAGTTCTTTTCTTAATGAGGTTTGGCTTCAGGGGGTGGGTAGGGACATAGATTTTTAGCCTGTGTCCTAAAAATATTTTTGGAAGAGAGTTTATGCCAATGGTTGCCACCAGTTGTTTAAAGACATTAATGAATCCTGGCCTTCTCCCTCAACAAATCATGCTCCATCTGTGAGTGGGACTATTCCTCACCTTCTGCAGCATCTTGCAAATGCTCTCAGAGTGTTCACACCAGTAGGAGGAAGCTTAGGGGCTTGGAGAGGACATCTTTATCCAGGGAAGCACCCCATAGTTACAGCCTAACAGGGTAGAGCAGATCTGAGTAGGACTTACCTTAAAAGCCAAGTGAGATTTGTGAGGGTTTTTGTTTTTAATTATTATTCCTTTATAGCCTAATTTCTACTTAAAGGTAGAAGAAAACAGAACAAATCTGAAAAGATTCAGAGTAGAGGGGCCTGGACAACTTTGGGGATCAAGAAAAGAGAGAGCATGCTATGAAATCAGAGCAAGGTCAAAGCAGGGACACATGCCCACGTTCAAACCCTACACAAACATTGCCCTGTTGATAAATCTTTGGGCTTTGGTTTCAGTGAAAATTCTGGAGTGTTCTAGATCAAGACAGATGTTAATTATGGGGACTATGGCATTGAGTGTCCTCTGTGGCTTTTTGTGATAATAACATTGACATGTTTGGGGAAATTGGTTTTTTCACTGCATTGACCTATTGAGAAAGGAAGGGATATTTTTTGTCTTCATTTTATAGGGCAGATTATCATGTTAAATTGAATATAACCAGAAAAGGAAAAATTCCTCCAGGTCTTCCAAATGGAAGCAGTTCAATATGGGAATTGATGAAACAAATAATGCAAGAGCCACGCAGCCCAGCAGATAATGGTGAAAGAGGAAGAAACCAGCAGCATCAAGAAGCCGCTGTCACCAGGGGAGGGAAGAAAGATGGAGAGGATGCTACACCAAGCACAAGTAGCTGGGTCCCAAGGAGGAGCTGAAACATTGCAAGGACCGAGAAGGGCCTGAGACAAGAGAGGGAAGGACTTTCCAATAGAACCGAAGCCACGGAGGGGACATCTTCTTCTAGAGACACCACAGAAACAGAAATGGGAAGGAATCCACCAGCATTTTTCCCCTTCTCATGTCACCTGAGAACAAGGCAGAAGTGGAAGTATAGCTTTCTGAGAGACTGTCACATGTATCCTAGAAAAAAGTATGAACAAACATCTGTTCACCCTGGACAGGATACCAACAACACACCAAGGAAACATCTCTGCCCACGTACGTCTCACTTAGCAAACCAGTGAATTTACTGGAGTTTCTTATAGAGTATTAGTTACTGACAGAAGCATGGGTGACTCAAGGGCAATTGCATCACCCAAAAGACCAGTCAGCGTGGATACAACTCACAAAGTCTCCAGGGTTCCCTGCAGGGAAATCAGCCAGCTGGAGAGTTCTCTCCCTGGCCATTGTCACTACTTATAGAACTTTGGAGAAGGTCCTTCTGATTTTGTAACTTTCGGGGCCTTCCTGAGCCCTGTCAGTTTCTTTTATTCCCAGATCGTGTCTGTTTCTACTTCTTGTGTCTTATGATCCTCCCTGCAGGAGGGAACATTTCAATTGGGAGGAAAACAGCTGTACAGTGGATGGGTCTGAGAAGAAGACAAGTAGCTGACAAGTGACAAGTTAGCCCCCCAACACAGACACACACCTAGGGTATATGTGTCCTCCTAAGCCAACCTGACCATTGTCTCTTTAATAGAATACATCGTTTCAGGCAGTGGTGGTGCACACCTTTAATCCCAGCACTCCCTGTAGTGAGATATCCACCCCACCAGCACCTGTTGCACTGACCACGCCCATTGGGGCATTGGCACAGGTGGGGACTTGACCAGCAGGAGGCTAGGTCTGGGGTCACAGACCCCAGCTCTCTCTCTCTTGTTCCCAATCAGGTCACAGAGGGCAGCTAGTGTGGATCCCCAGAGCAGGGACTTGCAGCGGTCATCTGCATCGCATGTAAGTGATTTCTCCCCAAATAGAATTATATTAATCTCTATTTCAGCCAGTCCCATGAATCTTGTGCCGAACACCAGTTATCTACTTCACCCTTCCTGTGAGCGGTCCACAGTTTCCCCTGCTGCAGAGGGGCAGCTGCCCTTCGTTGTTCTAAGGGACACTCTGCCTATGAACAACAACTTACTTAATAAAAGGATTCAGAAGAAGGATGGCAGGGCCAACTGACAGCAGGAGTGGCAGAACTGCAGCATGGTGCCCATGTCATTCTTTCAAGATGGAGTGGGGAGGGGGTCACACCCCGCTGGCTTTGCAGAACTAGATTCGCGTGTGCAAATTTTCCTGGCAAGTGCCCTAGTTCCTTATAGTATTAATCTGGATTTTGTTTTGTTTTGCTTTCTTCACATTCTTAAAAAGTCATTAGGAGATTAAGGAAGCCAAATCTTCGGGTGCCCAGGGGTCTAATCCATTTTCTGACTTTTTGAACAAAGAAAAACTTGTTATCGAAAAGCTCATGTCAGCCTGGCCAGTCTAAGAAACTGTTCAGAAAAGCCTGACTCTAAGACACTGACACGCAGGTGTCTCCTTAACACTCTGGAGGCTTGAGCAGATTTAGCAATTTCTTCTGGAATCTTCCACGTGGTGGTAGAGGAAGAAATACTCTTTTTGTTTATTATACTCACTTTTTCCTCTCTCATCCAGATTACCTTTAGGAAAATTGTAGATGTTTTTATTAATTGAATTTGTTCTTTGGCAATTTCCTTCCTGTATATAATGCATTTTGATTATTTTTACCTTCCTTATCTTTCTTCCACAGCTGTCAAATCTCCTCCCCATTACAAATTCCTTCCTGTAGCTTTATTTGGTTTATCCAGGACTGTCTGAATGACCATGGATTCAAAACTATGCAATGCAGCCTGGCGAGTTGCACTTGAAGTGAGGACTTTCTAAGTAGTTACAGACTTGAAGACTTCCCCCTTCCCAGATTTTTATCATTGGCCAATAACTCACCAGGAATTAAGCTTCATGATAAAAATTCACCAGGAATTAAGCCTCTGGCATCCCTAATTGGCTGCTGTTAGGTCCAGTCTTGAACAAGCCAGTGCAGCCAACCACAGAGGCTAAAAGTTCATGATTTCACTGGTCAGAACACAATATTTTATCTCCTTCTCTCATCTTCTGGCTCTTACATTCTTTTCACTAGTGCTTCTTAAATGTTCTCTTAGAAGAGCTGATATAAACATCCTATTTTGCACTGAGCACTCAACCATCCTTTACTCTCGGCATCCTGAGCATCCAAGAGTCTCTACATTCACCACTGACTGGACATTCCAAGAGAAGGTTTTCTGATTAAAAGAGAAAACAGCATTTGACTACTGGTAAAAAATAGAAATGTTTAGAAGGTAATTTGACACTGCAGATGTAGCTAAACAACAGTAGTAAGTTCTCTTCCAGGGTCAATGATCTCCCCATCCACAGAGTTTGACTGAGTTTACAACACCAGGCATGAACTCCCTCCTGTAGAGTAGGATTCGAATTCTATCAGAAAGTGGTTGGTTGCCCCCATGACAGTCACAGTTGAAGAAGTGGACATACCTTGCCTGGCAGGTTGGTATTGTGGTTAGTAAGATTCACAATTGAGTATGACTGATGATACCTTTTCTTCCACAGTAGCTTGCATATTCTTCCCGACATTGTGAAAGCTAATCAGACTGAAAGAAGCTCTCAGATCCAGCTTTATGAAACTGTGGTATAGCAACATTAAGGTCATATCCTCTAGTTCTGGTTGAAAGGGAAAGTATTAGTTTAGGATCCCCAAGAGCAAGATCTCAGCACAAAGAAGATGTATTTGCCCAAGAGGGAGAGAGGGCAGGGAGTAAGAGACAAACACAGGAGATAGAGAATGAGGGAGAAGGAGAATGGAACAAAAGAAAGGGGGTAGGGTATTTGCCCCTGAGTGGGACTAAGGGCTTCCTCTGGATAGAGAGGGAGACAGAATTGGCACATAGGAAAATGGCAGTTTATAAATCTACAAGGGGGGAAACCCCATGTTACGGTGAGGTGTTTAATTTTATTTAGGCATGCTAAGTGAATCAAAGGGAATGTTTGATTGCTGGACCTTGGCAATAGCATTATTCATCCAAGCAGGATCTCTACCTTCTAATTTTAATATATTATTTTAACTCATATTTTAATTTGCTTACAAAATAGTAGATTGGCATTTATGAGAGTTTAGTTAGAATTGCTTTACACAGGGGATAATGTTCCTTCCAGAACATTATACAGTTCAGGCTATCGCCATTGTTCTTGGTTGCTCCCAAGGACTTGATGATCCTAATACTGAGGATATCATACTTTGGTCACAGGACATGCAAAAAATTACACTGATGCTAATAAGGCAGCTTCCTCCCTTTCATAGTACTGGAAGCTATTTGTGGAGACAAGTCAGCCATGAACCCTTTGAGCTGCAATAATGACCAGCCTGGCAAGATATACCATGAGTGCTATAGTGGCATGAATGTTACAGGGGTAACCAAATGTTTCTGGTTGGATTTAAGTCACATTCCACAAGAGAAAACACTTGTAAATATGGCCAAGAACCCAGAACTAGGAAGCTCATAGTCCCCAGGGGTAAACTTACTACTATTATTTTGCTAGAAGGACAGAGAATCAAACTGCCTTTTAAGTATGAATCTCTGTATTCATGAATTAGTACACCTATTGACCCCTCTTCTCCTCCTATACCCTCCGGTCCTTTTGGTGGGGTGGCAGCGCAGCACATATTCCCCCAGCAGGACAGGGTCTCTGCCCTTTGAGCATCCCAGACTGACTGCTTTCCTTTCCTGTCACAATCCTCTCATCTGTCAGGACATGGGAGTTCCTGTCCCAGTCAGTGTTCTTAGGAAGCTCAAATTAGTCAAACTTTTGGTCAGTCCGTGCTGTAAATGTCCAAGGAAGTCTGAGTCCTTTTGCAAACGCATTTAACTGGAGAACACTATCTGGCAGTCCACCTTGAGGGACCAAAGTCGTAGAGAACACTCTTTGAAAACAATGTTCTTTTTTAATTTGAAGGATTGTGAGTTGAATCCAGGGCCATGCTAAGAAAGGGTGGTAGCACTGAGCTACACCTCCAGTCTTTTGTTTCTTGAGACCAGGTCCTACTATGTAGCCTAGTCTCCTGTTTCAACCTCCCCAGCTTGCATTACAGGTATGTACACCCACCCAGCCAGGCAGCATGGTTTGATGCTGTCATAGCATTCCTGAAGAATAGAACAGGTGATCAGGATGTAAAGTTGGAAAGATATTAGCTGGTAAACATTGGGTTCTCCAGAAATAAATATTCGTCGTTTCAGCTGCTGAGAGGCAGCCAGCATGGCAGTTAACAGATTTTTTGCTGCCATGGTTTCTGCTTTGAATTTGGATCCTCATACTTCAATTGTAGTGCGGGAATTATATTAATTCCTGGTGGAGTCACACTCCACACACAATTTGAGCTGCTGTGACAGAATTAACCCTCCCATTGGAGTCTGCTATGAGGAAGTGGTACCAACCTCCTAACGCTGAGAGGCTGACAGGAACGAACTGATGCTTTAGAATGGAGTGATTACATCAGGAGATACAATATCTGAGATGAATGGAAAGTGGCAACGGACCTTTTCTCAACCACTTGGGTAGAACAGGATTGATTCCAAGCCTGGGAAGTATTCAAGGGACATAGAAATGCCTGCAATATTTCAAAATGGATGAATTTTGTAGTGAGAAAATATGAAATGTGCTCTGCTGTCAAATCACAGGCAATTAATAAAGTTGGTTGAGGATGCAAGAGGGGAAATCAGCCATGAAACACTGAGTCAAACCTACCTTTGCATTCTAATCACCAGCAGTGTAAGACATCCCCTGAATTTCAACATAGGCTGGGAGTCTTTGCAGCTAGAAGGACATGGAAAGTGTTTGTGTCCCAGGAAACCTCTGTGATATTCTATAGCAGGTTCAGAGAATTCTGTCTGGACACACCATACACATGCTTGGGTCTTCCCTGGGCCTTTGTGTCATGACATTTCATATGTGAGGGGATATGATGTTCCTAAGGACAGTGCCCCATTAGAGTTGAACATCTGGGCTGGGCCAGCCTTGGCACCTCCCAGAGGGCATTAAACTCAAAATCTAGGGGGAAAGGGAAGCAAGAGAAGTAAAAGAAACAGGAAGGCGGGGCTTAAAATACTGGCGGTGGGGGATTAGCCAGAGATGCTTCAGGAACTTAAGAAAATTGGATGGGGAAGAAAAAAGGAATGTGCTGTAGTGGTTGAGGTCTATGTTGGTGCTCCTTGTGTTTGGAAAAATACATATCAAGTACAGGCATGATGCCCTTGAGGTCACTTTTGATACTGGGCTGAATTCTCTTTGCCCCCAACTCACAGAGGTATAGCTGGACTCTCGGTCTGCAAGCAGCTTGCCCCATGCACACTCAGTGTGTCTAACAGCTAGTTCTAGCAGATGTGGGACTTCCACAACAACATGCTTCGGATTGTCTTTCCTTACTCTTTACTGACAGCTTGGCTCCAGTATTTTCCAACTTTTCGGTATTCCTCCTCTCTTCTCTGCAGCAAGAGCTCATCCATTATCTATTGATTCCTGGACACAGGATCAGTTTCAGGTCTCAGGCTGAGGAAGCATTAATAAGAACTGTGACATTTAGAACTTACCACCTAGAAGCTGACATGTGTTAACAGAAATTCCAGAAAGCCGTAGAGACTCTTGGATGAATTAGAAATGATAGGAAAGAGAGATGCTATTTTCTGGTCAACAGCCAAGCTACTGATGACTTAACCCTGTCAATAGCCTATGGGACCTCCATGACCTTACCACAGTGAACAGCTGTTCATCTCTGTACTCTAAAAATCAGTCCCTTCCTGGCTCAGTTGAGTTCTCCCAAATGGGCTAGGTCCCTGGGCACTGCCTTGCCTCTTCACTATTTGTGAGAAACTGAAACCATATAACCCAGAATTCTTTAGGTCTGGGATGAAATCTTCAGTTTCTTTTAGTTGGTTTGCTCCTCTTCTTTGTTTCATATATATTTTAGTACCTATTATAGGACAGTGTCACTGCTGGGCTCAGAAATAGTGACATTGTATGCTCCTGGAAAGCCCCCCATGCATCGAGGAAGACAGGGCACCACCACAGAAGATGAAGGGGATGGGGGGGAGCAGAGAGGGAAAGGCTTCCAGGAAGGGTGATGGCTAAGGTGACTTCAAGGGTATTAGGAGGAATTAGCACAGGAGAGGTGCACAGAGTAGATAGATATCCTGATCCTTTGCCATCCTAAAGTCTTAAATGTCCCCCGGGGCCTTCTTTACATAGTAAATTGCCTCCAAAGCCTGACACAAAGGATGCTGCTTCTCTGGTGGTCTTCTTGACCCATCTCCACCTGGCACAGAGCTCATTATCCCACAGCATTTTCAAAATGTTCCTGTAAACCTGCCTCCCAGATGATGGGGAAAGCCATGGATCTTGTTCCCCTTGGTAACCTGGTGAACCACAATGCCCAGAACTTAGTGGCTTCCCCATTAACACCTGTTGGATTTAAATAATCAAATCTTGAGACAGCTTACTGGTGTCATGATTGCTTTTTAGGTGTCAGCTTGGGTAGTGTTTGGCATGTGCTAGGTAGTATATTAGGCTAGCATATGTCAGACAATGCCACTGAGACCAAGTCTCAACCCAGTGAAAATTATGCTTGATGAGTTGAGAATTCTCTTGTTAGAAATGTGTTTTTTATTCACTCTTCTTATCAGTCAGCAGTAGGAGGAAAGAAAAGAAGAGAGAACTCTTCATGTGCCTACTCATGAACACAAGAGGTTGGGACTCCATCATTTAAGATGCCATCTGAGGCCAAAGCAGAAGAGTCATCTAGAAGGGCTCAGAATGGTTCCACGCAATCATCCATGTTGATATATCGTTCCTCACTTAAGCCTTACAAAAATCGCAAGGGAGTTACAAAAGCCCGTCTCGTACCAGCCGGGGCTGGGGTGGGGAGGGGGAAAGAAGAAGATGGCGTGTCTAGTGTCCTATGGACTCTGCTACAGCTAGGAATATCAGTCTCCTCCCTTGCCTATGCCCTGTGGTGAAGGAGGGCCACGGGACTGTGCTGTCTAGCTTGGGATCAATTGTTCTGGCTGGGATGAACTCACAGTTGCCTGTGAGGCCCAGAGTATAGGAAGCACCACGATCCATTCACTTCTCCATGGAAATGCTCCAGGGCCAGCCTGACTGGTCCTGGCTTCCTTCTCCCAGTGCAGTGCTGTCTTCATCAGCAACACGGGTGCCACAGTGACTGGGCAGCGCTTCCCTACCCAAGTGTTACTCCGGAGGACATCTGACCCCAGGGACTCCGCTTCAGAGACGAGCTGTAAAACATGATTCTGTGGCATCACATTCACTTTCCGTTCACATTTTCTTTTGTTCTCAGCCTTATTCTCTCTGGTGCCAATTCTCTGAATTACTGCCACGTTCTGTGTTTCCGTTTAATCAGCTAGCTCATCTCTGAGATTGCTGTCACCCAGGGCTTCACATGAAGAGCTTTGGGTAATCATTTCTCAGTGTCTTCCCACCTCTCCCTAACACCTCTTCCCACCCACCTATTATCCTATGCATCTTCTTTCTGCCCTTAGCTTTGACTCATTTTTGAAAATCAATTTAGCTTGCTTTCCTGCTTGGGCCTATTAATGCAGTGAATTTCAATGCTATTGCCTTCATCAATTCTATGTGTGCTACAGACTGACTCAGGAGATGCCTGTCCACCTACATGTGCTCACTTTTCGGGAGGGAGAGAGCAGTGCCTGCCTTAGACACCAGGCTTTTGTGTGGCTTCTGTTGGCCTTCTCACTGTCCACATTGCATTGGAGCTTCTCTGACCTTTTCATACCAGCTCACCTTGGCTACAGTCTCTATGATTCTGCTTTCGAACAAGTAGGTGAGGGGTACACTACAGCTGCCTGTCTGTCTGATTGATGGAATATTCCGCTCAAATCTCTCATAGGGCAGAGGAAGGCAAGAGCCCTCTGCTCTCCTCTGTAGGAGCCTTATTGTTCTCTGGAGATGCTGATCTCTTGTCGTTGATCTTGCCTCCATCCTTGGCTTTCTAATCCTTAAAATGTCAGGGAAACTTAAAAATCCTTTTGACATTTCAGTTTGAGCTGTGTGTTATTTGCTTTCTGTCACCATAGCCAAAATACCTGACGAGGCTGCTCAGGATGGGAAGGATTTATTTTGGCTCACAGTTCCAGAAGATTTGTCCATCATGGTGGGGAGGTGGTGGCAGGAGCAGAGCAGCTCACATCGTGGTGGGACAGGAAACAGAGAGAGATGACACACTGGCTTTCTCTTTCTCGTCATTCCATACAAGCCCCAAGCCCAGGGATGATGCTGCCCACATTAAGAGTGGGCCTTCCCTTACACACACACACACAGAGAGAGAGAGAGAGAGAGAGAGAGAGAGAGAGAGAGAGAGAGAGAGAGAGGTTAATCTAGATTCTTCTGGATCCAGACAAGTTAACAATTAAAATTAACCATTACAAGCTGGCATCTGCCTAACTCTTCAGAGGAGCATGTAACTACCACGGATCCTCTATATCTTTGAATTCTGGAGAAAGTCATTTTCAGGCAGGGAGTTGAGAATGAGTTAAGATGAGGAGAGAAAGAGAGAGAAGAAAAAGGAGAGACAGAGTGATCACTCAGACATTGTTCAGAAACATAGAATAAGAGGAATGAGAAGATTAAGACTCCAGACCCTAAACTAATAAACTTACTTTCTTTTATCCAAATGTCACTGGTGTTAAGAGCTGTCTGCAACTAGTTAAAAGATGTAGAGGGAGCCAAATACTTTAAAAATTCCTTTCACTTCTGAATTTTTACCTATTGCTTCATGATTGAATGCTGACTCAGAGAAGTTTGGCTATGGGAAACTTATTCAACTTTTCATGATTTATATTTTTAAACACTAAATGGAATATGATAATCCCAATGCAAGAGATTGTTGTAGTATAGGATGAAACTAAATAAGTAAAATCAGTGAAAATATTTCATCTTATTTATTTATTTATTTATTTATTTATTTATTTATTTATTTGGTTTTTTCGACACAGGGTTTCTTTGTAGCTTTGGAGGCTGCCCTGGAACTCACTCTATAGACCAGGCTGGCTTTGAACTCACAGCGATCTCTGCCTGCCTCTGCCTCCCAAGTTCTGGAATTAACGGTGTGTGCCACCACTGCTAGCTTCACTGCCCATATTTTTAAAATGTAAGCTCCTTAGGAAAGTTACTGAGCCTGCCTGTGCCTCCATGTTTGTCTGTCTAGACCTATAATAAAATAAACAGTTCATGACAGCCATAAATGTATTGTTCACAGGTCCAGAGGCTGGACCTCTAAGATCAAGACAAATCAGGCCTAGTGTATAGTGAGGACGTTTCTTCATAGACTGTGTCCCCTGCCTGCCTGCCTGCCTGCCTGCCTGCCTGCCTGCCTGCCTGCCTGCCTGCCTGCCTGCCTGCCTGCCTGCCTGCTTGCCTGCCTGCCTGCCTGCCTGCCTGCCTGCCTGCCTGCCCCCCACATGGCAGAAGAGCAAATAAGTTTTTACAAGGGTAATTGTCTGAGTTACTTTCGTGTAATGACAAAGGTATCTAACATGCATAGCATATTTCAGAGACTTCGGTTCATCAGAACTCTATTGGGTCTGGATCATGAAGCATCATGGTGTGAAGGGCACAGAGGAGCAAAGTCAGCCACCTCCTGGCATCCAGGAAGCAGAGAGAATAAGACCAGGGAACGGGTACAGTCTTCAATGACACCCCATGAGTGGCTCATTGTGTCCAGCTGTGCCCTACTTCCTGAACTTCCTACCATCATCCAAAATAGTGCTGCCTACTGCGAACACATGTTCACTGTGTAAGCCTGTGGGGAACATCTCCTACTCAGACTATCACAGAACTCATCCCATAGGAGAGGGAAGACATGAATCTTGAACCCGACCAGGTGGTGAGCATACCCTAACCCTTACCAATCAAAACACCCACACCACTGCACTGCTCTGAGAATCAGGGAGGGGTCTGACAATGGCAAGACTCTGGGGACACTCCAACAGCCCAAGCAGTGCCTCCAGGACTGATTTATATAGGAGCATGAGGAAGAACTATCAGGGGAAGCCTGAACTTAAACCAGCCCTTAGCTCCTATCCTGGCCTGGGCATCCAGTGAGGGTCCTTTGTCCCATTCAGGGTATAAAATAACATGCTCTGCCTGGTAAGGGGATTTGGCATGTGTGCATGGTGCCAGAAAGCTCTGAAGTCACCATGAGTCAGCATCCTGAGGCAGAACAACAGCAGCAAATCAACAGTCTGGAACTCAAGTGTCTTCAGGAGGTCAGTGTGTAAGAGGATTAGTTCTCAGAGTAACAGTATTGAGAGTGGTAGAACCTTCGGAGGTATGACCCAAAGAAGGTCTTTAGGTCCTTGATGGTGTGCCCTTGAGGAAGTTGTGGATCTGTGATTCCTCTGTTTACAGTCTGTCTGTCTGCTTGTTTCTAAACCATTACACGAACAATTTTGCTGCCATACATCCCCAGTCATGATGTGTTGTTGCTGTGCCAGCAGCTCAACGCAACAGAGCCAACGAGTCAGGAGTCACGGACTGGAAACCCCAAGGTTATAAGCCAGAATAAATACTTTCTCTTTGTTAATTGATTGCCTCGGGCATTTTGTGGTATAGATGGAAACTGACTAACACATACACCAATAGTAAGCATACTCTCTTTCAAGAGAGGAAGGAAACTCATCGTACACAGTAGTTCATCCTCTTTTCTCCAGTGTACTTTCTTCTGTGTTGGCCTTCCTTTTAGATAGACTGTGTCCCTGTGACATTAAAAATGTCATCTAGAATGTAAAAGCTTCTAAAGGAGTCTAATTTACCCACTATCCAAAAGGGATTTTTCATATCCCCCACTTAACATCAGTTTTTTTGACAGATAGCACAGCTTGGGTCATAAGTGCAGCCCAAACATTTTTCATGGTGCCACAGAAATGTGACATTCCAATCGACCTGGTTTAGATCCCAGGCCTACTCCGGGGAAAGTCGGTAGAGTCAACAACTTAGCTTCAAGCCCAAGGATGGAGATTGGTAATCTCCAAGTCCTAGAAATTTGGAAATAGTGAGTATGAGCTGGAGCTCAGATTTCTTTGATGCTGTGTCAAGTCAGAATTCCCAGAAATATACTTGATATTTAAATACTCACAATTTATCAAGGAAGAATTCTCAGGGAAAATGTAGACGGTTTCAGGGCATTGCCAGACAAGGATGAGGAAGAGGAAAAGTCTAGAAAGAGAACAGTTTCTGTGAAGGCTCCAGGACTAACCAGCCTGAACCCACAGAGGAGTCTGAAGTGGAAAACACTCTTCACAACGATCCCCAAACTCGGGCGCTGAGCCAGTCTGCCAAGGTGCCCTGCTGGAATCAAAGTGTTTAGGACAGCTGCCTCCCTGTGGCTATGGACAATCTAGCTCCAGCAGGCCACTGGGAAGAATTAAGGATCCCAACAGCAGGGAGCAGGAGAATGCTGAAGCACACTAGAGTGGAGGAGTGGAACAATGGGCCACTAACAGTGTTTGCTGGAATAATCTTCCATGCCTTCTGTTCCATGCCCCGCTCCCCAAACTCCAGTTCATCAGTCCAGACAGGGATCTGTTGCCTCAGCTCAGAATGAGGATACTTGGCTCTAAAATCCCTACACTGGAGAGAACGAAGGAATTTAATGAGGATTGTAGTGCCATTATGACCACTTCAGATAATCCATTTGGTTACCAAACCAAATTCACTTTCTGCAGAGAGCAGAGAGTGGCCTGTTGTTTTCTAACTGACCCTGCTATGCAGATGATCTTTGATTCAGTCATAGCAGAATCAAAGCAGCAAACAGTCTAAACAGCCGCATGCCCTGGAGGGGGTTTGCTCTCCTGCCTTTCTACCACAAGCTTAGCAAAGTGTTCCTTGCCCCACAGGGGTGGCATGCACCATTAAGGACTGGTAAATGCAATTCTGATGTGTCACCACACATCCTGTCCTGAGATGCATGACTGACCCTGCTCCTCTTGCCTGGATCTTCACTGGCTTTGCTGCAGGGGAATTGTCTGGGCTTTTCCTTGGCCAGATTCTCTTTATTGCTGATGGGATCTCATAAGCTACTGTGCTAATGATGCTCTACAAACTGTCCTCCCACCATTAGCTGAATCTAAGGCATGGTGGCTACCAACTGTGTTTAGAGAGTGGAATACCTGACACTTTTCCAAAAGGTCCTCAGCCTTCCTCAGTCACTGGCTGTCTTCCCCATACCAAGCTCCCTCCTGGGTCTTCTCTGATGCCTCTCTTAACCAGGAACAGGATTTTCCAGCCCTCATCACCTACAAGGATTCAGCCTTCATTATCTCTCTGATTGTTCATTTAGCAGCGTTCGGAATCAAACACAGGACCTTGGGCATCCTTGGCAAGCACTCTGCCACTGAGCTACCTCTCTAGCCTCATACCTCCTTTTAAAAATGAAGCCAAGAGGCAGGATCAGAAAAGCAAATGATCAAGCAAAATACTACATGGGTGCATGAATAATGAACACTTGAAATAATGAGTGAATGAGTTCACCAGCTAGCTTTAACCATCCTCTGGCATTTTACTATGTGTGCTGTAACACTTAAAAGTCATTTATTGAAGTGATAGGTTGCCTTTAAAGAATAATTATTTTTCCGTATTCTAGAGAGCAGTCAGAGACACGGAATCAGTGAACTGTTTCCCCAGGCTACCCCATGAACTAGAAACTAGGATCCCCATTCTCCCTGCCAGTCTTTGCATGAACTTGGGAATGTTTTAGACTTTCTGAGCCCCAGGTTGCAGGTTTGAGATCCATCTCTTGAGTAACAATCCAGTTTCCTCTGCCTAACATCTGGATCATCTGGGGCTAGCATCTCTTCCAGCAAGGGAAAGAATCATCGGCACCTCCATAAGGTTATTGTTTTATGTTGTTTGTTGGTTTGTTTGGGCTTTGTTTTTGGTGGTGGTGGTGGTGGTATTTTTGTTTTTCCTTTTTGAGGCAGGATATCATTCTGGAGCCTGGAATAGTTCCAAACTTGTGGTCCCTCTTCCTCGGCTTCCTGAATGCTAGGATTGCATGCCTCCACTACCATGCTTAGTGCTCATGAGCTGTTTAAAAACTTAATAACAGGCCTCCCAGGTGCTTTGCCCACAGCTAATAATTAGTCTCTAAGTCCTTATTTGAACTGACACCATGAGAATGCTCATTCAAGAATGCTGTGTGCGATTTCTCTTTAGAAGAAATGCAAAGCCAATAGACCATGGTTTTGGGGAGGGAAGCAATTGTGCATTTCTGCTCATCAACAGGGAAATACAAGTCAACATCACAGCTTCACTGACCACTGGTCAGGGCAGCCTGGGCAAAAGAGGAAATCCTGACACCTGTGCAGCTAAGTGAACTTTAAAGACACTGTGCTAACTGAAACAAGCCCAGTAGAACAAACATTTTATGATTTTGCTTACGTGAGCAGGTAGACTTCAAGTTCATAGGGACAAGAACTACAAAACACCCAAGTGTTCTCTTATATTGCTGTAATTAAATATCAGAAAATGTGCAGTTTATAAAGCATAAACGTGTATTCAGTTCATAATTGGGTCAGGAATTTCAGGGCCAAGGGGCCACACCTACTTGAGGTTTCCTTAATGGTGGTGACCTTGCAGTAATCTGCTGTCTACCAAAGAGCAGAGCTGTCCTGGCCAATCACCTCTGAAAGCCCCTCACTTCCTTTAAATGAAAGCATGGGATTAAATTCAACACAAAATCTGGTACCAGCCTTCAAAGCACAGCCTGGAGGGAAATTTAGTGGGGGGCAGGGTTTGTGTGTGGGAAGACTGAAAGGCCCTGGAGATATCTGCACAACAAAAGGAACTTGAAGCTGCCAAGCTGCATACCTAATGATCAATTCAAAGTTCTATGTATTTCACAACAAAAACTTGTAGGCTGTTAAAAGAAAAAAAAAAAAAAAAAAAAAAAAATGCTGCCGTGGCCTAAGCTTAGGTCTCTGTGGGCATGTTTCTAGCCAGATGAAGGAGGCCAAAAGAGCTAAATACACATGGAGCAGAGGGTCAAGACCAGCCTGGCCGAGTCTTGTGCTAAAACGGCAGAAGCTGGCTTGGCTTGGCTTGGCCCTTTCATGCTGCTCCCACCACAGCTCTTCATCGGGAGTCATGAGCATGCAGACAGTGACATCACGCAGGGCTGCACTGTGGAGATCAGCATTTATTTGAAGATCTTAGTGCTCCATTTAGCCTCACCCAGAGGTGACCTTCCGAACAGAGCCAAAAGAAAAGTAATTTCTTTGATCATCCATCTGACCCCAACTGACCTCTTGCATTTTTCAATTCATTTTAAATCATGCTGCACTGGCCAATGTGATTCCAACTCTTAGCAAACAACAGCTCGCAGCTTTACCAATGATCCTGGGCCAGCTTCAGAATTGTTCACTTGACAAGAAACAGAAAGAAATTTGAGCTGTCTCTCTGGCCAGGCAGATCAGGGGCAGCAGGGAGGGCAGAGCATCGAATGGTGGAATGAAGATTTTGTGTAAGCTGTGAATTGATGTTGAAATGATGCCCCTTTAGGCCACATCTAAGTTGGAGGAAGCCAGACTTAAGTGCAGAGTCACGACTGTGGTTCTCTTTTCCTCTGGTCACCATCAGCATAGCCCCAAGAAGGACAGCCTGAGTCCCTGCAATGTGCATGATACTGGGAGCTGCAGGTAACACAGAGTCTAACCTGAGATGGTTTGAGCAGTGGAGAGTTTCTTCTCTCAACACAGCTGGAGGCAAGATGACTGTGTGGTTGGCAATCAGCGTGTCCGTGGTCTAGTCACCACACTCTGCCATTGGAATGTGAAAACTGTTATAAAGAGTCTATCTACAAACAACTTTGGATGCTTTCCAATAAAGCTTTATTTCTATAAAATGTGACTGGTTAGAGTTCGCCTGTGGCTGTCAGTCTGCATCCCTGTTATATTCCAACTATTCTCAAAACACAGGATACAACTGAATACAAATCATATCGAGAGCAATTTGTTACTAATTTATGATGACAATGTAAATGGCTTCCTTCATTCTCTGTTGGCATCTATTGAGGATATTCAAGAGGTTCTAATTCATAACACTGGGCATAAGATCGCCCAGTAGGCAGATGAATCATAGCATTGCAAAGCTGAAACAGCAAGATAAATGAGAGTAAAATTTCACAGAACTTCTTATTTCATAATGAGCATCCAAGCAGATGCCAGGGGAAGGCGAAGAACTTGGCTCAACTTTGTTCAACTTTATACATTTAACACTTGAAAAAATAATAGATTGTGTGTTGGGGGGTGCCCTCTGAATGTCTAAATTCTGTTAATGCTCTAGAAGTTGTCCTCATTTCTCCTAAATTGAAAGTCAAGACTGGAAAGCCATGACCACCCATCTAAGCCCCCAGATTTTCAGCTTAGGGAATGGAAGCCCAGAGGACAGGCATGCAGAAGCAGAACCAAGTTCCAAAGCTAGGCTGAGTTAGGTTGTGACACTGTTTGGAATCTTTGCTGATACTCCAAAGAAGATGACACGTTGTGCAACCTCCTAAAGAACAAACTGGGCATCTGTGACCTATGGTATTCCTTCCTGAAGATGTGCCATACATTGTCAAACATAGGAGTGGCCACATGACTTGTTACCCATGAAATGTGGGCTAAGGTGGCACACACATTGTTCCTGATTACCACACTAGCCTGTCCTCTGCCACAAAACTGACACTATTCCAGGCAGAATCTGCTCTGACAGCCTGACTCACAACAGTGAAGAGGATAAAGGACAACCAACCATCTCTGACCTTTGATAGACAGGTCACATGAAGGAGAAACAAGCCATCTGGATATAGGGTCATTTGTTACTGCAGAATAACTAAATCTGACTAATACATAGGCTTTTCAAGCCTGAACACTGTTTTGTCCCCTGAAAGTCTCAGGTTTCCAGCAATATCAAATGGAATTTAACAGTGCAGATACTTTAACGTGGCTAAGTAATGCGCCCCATAGGTTCATGGTTTGAACTGTTGGTCCTCTCGGATGGAAGGTTCAAGTAACTCAGAAAGCAAGGACAAAGCCACAGAAAGTAGGCCACTAGGGTGGGTCTTTGGGGATGTATCATCCCTGGCTATTCACTTCCTGTCCTGCTTTCTGCTTCCTAGCCTGCTATGAGGTGAACTAAGATGTTCCACTGCACCTCACACGCAGTGATAGACCCTCCAACTCTGTGACCCCCAAATAAGTCTTTCCTCCTTTAAACTGTTCCTGCCATGTGTTTTGAAGCAGCAGTAAGAAAAGCAATTAATAAAACAGGCTTTAGAGACAACCTGCTTGCTATTCAAATTCCAATAGCACGGTAATCTTGGTCACTGTCTAAGTTCCTCGGTTTCCCCATCAGTAGTATTACACTAAGTACTGGTTATATAACAAAACACCATAGACAGGGTAATTTGTTAACAGCAGAAATTGATTGCTCATAGTTCTGGAACTGGGAAATAGTACCAGATGGGGCTGTCTACTTAATGGATGTTGGCTTTCGTATGTCTTCCATGGTTAAAGTAGTGAACAAACTCTGTCAACCCTTTCATGTACAGACACTGATCCTACTCATGGGGTCTCTGCTCTCATGATCTCCCCCTACAAGCCAAGGTTCTTCATATTGATGTATTTCTCATTAGGTTACAACATATAAAGGACTAACTTCAGACCATTGTAGGTAGATCAATGGTAACGATCAATGAGCCACACCTACTTTGAAGACCACAGACCAATCAATATACCCCAGCCCTGGATGACGTTTCAGTGGCAGTAAGTGGAGGTCAAGGGTTTCACTGACACCCTCCCACGTTCTATATACCAACAACCAGGTTTCCAGAAGTCTCTCTCCCCAATGTGATTCTGACGAGTGTTGCCGCCCCTGAGCAGGCCCAGGAAAATGGGGTAGAGGGTTTAGAAGCAAAGCCTCAGGCACCAGATTGGCTAGGGTCCCAAATGCCATCTCTGCGCCTTCCTTCCTGTGTGCCTGCAGTTAAACCCCTATCCTCAGGAAGCCTCATCTTGCATTCCTCAGGGTGAGGTAAGGATTAGGTGAAATGATTCATGAAAAACTGCTTCTCGTGGTGTCTGACACGCTGCAAAGGCTCCACAAACATCAGGATCAGTAGCAGTATTCTCTCCTGCCAGCACAACAGGAAATATGGGGCAGAAAGGGTAGTGAGTCATCCTTTTCAAAGTCAGGGGCAGAAAGGGCAGTGAGTCATCCCTTTCAAAGTCCCAGTGAGCAGCTGCCCTCATCCTTGTGAGAACCCTTCCTTGAAATCACAGACAGATTGTTAGTCTGACTCCAAGTTAGTAGAAAAGAAGGTACCCTTCATCCACACCTCATAGCTGTCTTGGATACGCAAGGCCACCAGGGGTAACCAAATCAGATTGTCATGTCAAAGGAGTTACGGGGCATCTACCAAGAAGCTATGCAACCTGTCCAGAGCCCTGTGGCTAAGTCTGATGCTGTAAGTGTCCCTTCACAGGAAGTCCACAATTGCCACCATGCTGCCCATGAGAAGAATCTCCTCACTTTTATCTTTTTCAGCCACATCCCTTTGAGGGTAACCTATCTGCTGATGGCAGGATTCAGTGGTAATTGGTGAACAAGGGTTTTAACACACTTGACTAGGACCTCCACCTGGGGCCAACTGTTCTGACTCTTCTAGTCTAGCCTGGAGCCTGTCCAGACACAGGATGCATTCTGTCTGGTTGGAGATAAACCTTACCAGCTCAGCCTTTGCCACACTGGCTGTTAGATAGATTATTAATTACTTTTCTTATTGTTGTGACCAAAATACCTGGCAAGAATTAGCTTAAGGCATATGGCATATTATGGTGGGGACATAGGGACACAGAAAGTATAGTTAGAGAAGCCGGGAAGCAGAGATATTAAAGTAGAGCTCAGTCCACTACTCTTTTGTGTTCAGCCCAGAGTCCCACCACCCCATGGCTCAGTGCCACCTACATTTAGAGTCCTTCCATCTTAATTAACTCAGTGTAGAAACTCCTCCTCACCGCCATGCCCAAAGGTTTGCCTCCTGGGTGATTCTAGATCCTGCCATATTAACCAACACAAATCTATCCTGTCTACCTGATACTCCTCTGGTCCTTGGTCCCTATAGACCCACAAACATTTCATCATGCAGGACACATTCATTTCAACTTCAAAAGTCCCCATAATTTTTGACAATTACAACACTGTTTAAAAAGTTCAAAGTTTAGCTCTTCAGAGATGCAAGGAGGTAATATCTTAGCTCTGAGCTCCTGTAAAATAAAAGGGCAAGTTACACAGCTTCAGTAAATACAATGGTTGTACTGGTTAGTTTCTATTAGCAATTTTAACACAACTTAGAGCTGCCTGGAAAGGAGGAAGCTCAGTCATAGAATTGCCTTGGTCAGACTGGCTAGAGACCATCTTGATTGATGATTGACATGGAGGGGTCCAGCCCACTGTGGGTGTGCCTTCCCTAGACACACAGCCTAGGCTATATAAGAAAGCTACAGAGAACAAGTCAACAAGCAGGGTTCCTCCTTGAATTTTTTTCCCTGACTTCCACCGATGCAAACAAGATCACCAGGTTCTGCTAGCAGCTCAAGATGCAGCCTGACCCCTTTGAACCACATTTGCAGAGGCCTCTGTGTGTTGTTCCTAGAGAAACACTTCCCTGGACAGCTGTTTTTGAGCAGGGAACCCCTTCAATACCATTTTCAGCTCAGGCTCTCTCAATTCAGCCTGAATGCCATCCTTTCTTTAAAATTCCTTTCACTAAACAAATCAAGCCATTACTTTCAGGTCCAGCCTCACTTGAGTCCTCAGGGCCCAAGTAGAATGCAGCGGCATGATTTACCATAAACATGTGAGTAGCCTCTAGTCCAGTTCTTCTCTGAACTTCCGTATGTAGGGCCTTTACTGTCCTCGTTTATGTTGGTATTCTAGTCTTCCAAATCCCCCCCAGGATGAATGTCCCATCAAACTCTACTTCCAGCACTGTAGGGCTTCTCTAGCCCCAAATTCTAGACTTGTCCACATTCCTCCCAAAAACCTACAAATTGCATGGTCAGGCCTATTACTGCAGCAGTACCACTCCTTGGTTCTAGTTTTCTGTATTAGTTCCTTTTCTCGTTGCTGTGGGGGTAAAAAATTGACAAAGCAACTTGAAGAACCAAGGGTTCATTTTGACAAATAGTTTAAGGGAATGCATCTCATCATGGCAAGGAAGGCATGGCAGCAGAAGTCAGCAGGAAGGTGAAGCAGCTAGTCAGAGTCTGCTGTCAGGAAGCAGAGACCAAGGCAGGTGCCCAGCCACCACCACCACTCTCCTTTCCCTTCACTCCAGGCTTCCAGCCCAGGCTAACATCCACACTTAGGGTAGGTCTTCCCACCTTGGCTAACCTAATCTAGAAAGTCCCTCGCAGACTAGCTCCTAGATAACTCTAGGTCCCGTCAAGTTGGCAGCCAATAGGAACCATCACAGTTTGTCTGATAGAAATTCCCAGATTGATCTTCTAGCGTGTCAGTGAACTCGGAAGGCAGACATAACGTGCCTGTCCTGAGTGTTTCCTGAATGTTCCGAAGTGCCAGATACTGCCTTTCCCCGTGTTGTCAAGGAACAGGGTGGTGTGTGATCAAGACTTAGGAGGAGCTTTGCTGGCCACACTGCTGTATGCTATACAGGACTGGAAAGGAATTATAGGAGACCTCATTCAAACATCACATGAACCTTTTACCCTCATCAGAAATACAAAGAGGGCCTTCAATCCCAAAGAACAACAAAGTCCACTCTACGTTAGCAGCTCTCATGCTGGGGCCAATGGGTTTTGTTTTTTCTATAGTCCTCACAGAAAACCTTGAGGTTGGTAAACAACTGTACAGATTTGTTACTGAGCCAAAGGAGGTGCCAGTGAGGGTCTATGAGAAGGAATAGTTCAAATAGAGACATCTTCAGTAAAATAATTGCAAGGCCACAATTCAGGGTCATTTAGTTTCTTATGGCATTTTAATGACTGATAAAGAAGATATAAAAATGTCATTTATTCAGAAACCCCAGTGTCTTTCTTTCTGGTTGTTCTAACAGATCAACTGCAACATACAATATGATTTCTTTGAAAAATCTCACGCCAAACACTATCGTCAGTCTTCCATGCTGTGGATCTGTGCAGTTACTGCTTGTCACATAGTCAAGATAAAAGTGAAATGAAGTTAAACAGAAAACTTTTCTCTCGCCTTGTCTAGCAACAGAAGTAAGGACTCCTCTGCAAACTCCAGCCTTGGGCATTTTCCCATTGTTTGCTTTAACTGTTTTTTTCCCAGAAAGGTAGACTGTTCCCATTCTCAGGCATTATGCAGTATTGGTGAGGACTCATGAGGGACCCTTGGGGTTTTTCAGAGGTGAGAGGCAGCTTCCAACATACCAGCTTTGTCTGCACTCTTCACCACCCAGAACCAACCCTGGTCACCATGGGAGGTGATCAAAAGGGCTGAGCAGAGCCAGAAACACATCTCAGCCCCAGCTCACCCTGTGCTCGGTGGGTGGGAGGGGCTGTGGCAGGGGCTGCGTGATTCCGTGATTCCGCCTTCAGGCTTCTAAGCTCACACATCCATTGTCTCCTCTCAAATCAACCACTGGACCTTTACAATCCAACTTCTGCGGCTAGTAACATCGCAAATGCAGAGTCAGGCTTCTCAGCAAGGACTTCAGGCTTGTCAAACTCAATCACCTGAAAATCAGAGAAGAACTGAAATTTTCAGAGAAAAAAAAAGTCCACACCACACAGCCCTAACCAGGGAAGCCTTTGAGGAGGTTATGCCAGCCAGAACTTCCTGCACCTTCCCATTTTCCATGACCAGGACAAGGTCACAGTTGAGAACTGTGTTTAGGCGATGGGCGATGGTCAACACTGTGCAGCTTTTGAAGGCATCTTTTACAGTGCTCTGGACAAGAGTGTCTGTCTTGGAGTCCATGGAGGCAGTAGCTTCATCGAGCAGAATGATCTGTTAAGGAAGAAGCGCTATAAAAGCCAAAGCTGTACAAAGAGGAAAAGGCATAGCCTCAGTTCTATCCTAAAAGACTAGGAAAATGTAAACACAATAAACTAAGCACCCATCTTGAAAAGCTACAGAAAAGGCCAAAATTAAAGTCCAACCACAACCCCTCATCTTCCTCGGAGGAATGTGCTAGAGGAGCAAGATTATGTTTTCTCTCTCTTAGTTTATTCAAACACTGCCAGTAGGAAGGAACACCACACATTGCAACTAGGAAGGAAGACACACAATGAGGGCCTCCTGCAGTAAGTACACAGTGTGAACACAATATGAGCCAGCGTGGGCATGGTAACAGCACTCATACAGCTTTGCTATTGCTGCTGGAAATTACCAGGAACTTGGAGACTTGGAGCAACAAAATTTATATATTACATTTCCAGAACCTGGGAATCCTTCAATCAAGAATGGGGGCTACATCCCCTCTGCTTTTTCCAGCATCTGCAGGCCGCCTGCATTCCTCCGCCCAGGCCCTCTCCTGCCATCATGTCTGCTCCCTTTGATGTTCCTGCTTGATTCTTATAGAGACATGGGAATACACTAGACACTAGACCCACCGGATCCAAGATAATCCTCCCATCTCAAGATCTTTAATGTCCTCATAACAGCAAGGTCCCTCTGCCATGGGGGGGAGGGGGGGAAACAGGGGGTAGCATACAAGTCTGGGGTACATGACAAGAACAACATTGGAGTTCAGAGGAGCATCATTTTGCCTGCCAAAGCACTGTTCAGAATTTATAATTTGAAGGTTTAACCTCAACCTCTAAACGCCCTTGACCTTGCAAAGTTACCTAATTCCCTCCCATGTGAAGGGATCTATCTTATTATTCACACAAAGCTGAAGCCCCATAGCAACTTCACAGTGAATAGTGCCACCCACTTTAGACGTGTGAACATGTCTAAAGGACACATGGAGTGATTCACATTGGTAAACACTCTGCTAGTAGGATTTCTTTTTTTCCCCCTTAATAGTTACGTGTATATGTATGTGTCTGTGTTGGCGTATATACACACATGTACATTCACGTGTAGGCAGAGTCCTGGAGAGGGTATCAGATCTCCTGGAATGGAGTTACAGGCTGTTGTGAGCCGTGTGATGTGAGTACTGGGAATGGGACCCAGGTCCTCTGGAAGAGCAGCAAACATTCTTAACCACTCAGCCATCTCTCCAGCTCCCAGAAAACAGGATTTGTTAAATAATAATAATAATAATAATAATAATAATAATAATAATAATAATAATAACAGTAGTAATGAAACTGTCAGTAACGCTGGTTAAATCATTTGGAAAAGTACACATAACTTTTCCAAATCTTATAAACTAGCACTCTGAAGGCTCAGGTGTCCTGGGTACTATGCCGGAGGACTCAGAATTATTCAGGGACAAAGCGGGAAAGTTGAGAGCCCACTTTTCAAACTCAAGCCCCCTAGGAGAGTGGAGAGAATACATAAGCCAGACCTCCCAAGGTGAAGCCCGGGTAAGGAAGGTGCTGCTCCTAGAAATGGCTGTAATTTTCAATTTTTACCCCTCACAACTTTGTCTTAAGAGAAAGTGATCCGTTTTTAAATTACTGCATTGCTCTGTCTTTGCTGAAAGACAAGCTTGTGCCTCTGCCTCCTGGATTGAGTGGCACCGTAGGGAATATCCAAAATTTGACCAATCCATTTTCCTCGCTGCTCCCTTACTTTTGAATTACGGAGAAGTGCTCGGGCCATACAAAGCAGCTGGCGTTCCCCTACTGAGAAGTTTTCCCCATTTTCTGTGACTTCTGCCTGTAATTTCTCTGGGAGTTTCATTATCTATAAAACACAGAAAATGACACATTTATGCTGATGATCTATAAAATTGTCCCGTGTCGTCTTATTGATTGCCCCCTCCTCTTGCATTCATCAGCTTGCTTTATTTTACAATGGGAAAGAAAGTGCAAAACAGCAATCATTTCAATACTGCAAACAGGCACTAGGGAGGGCCAGGGCGAGGGAGATGTTAATAATGAAAAGACATTGTGACTCACCAAAAAGGAAAAATCACACATATACTTCTAGAGAACATTTAAGTAAATGTAAGTGGGCTTCAGGTTGTGATTTTCATGGATAAAAGAGAGATGGGACCAGAGAGTTTTCCAGAAGGTTGAGACAAAGTCTGTGTATCCATCACACAACTAGCTGAAGTGGCTTTGGGGGGATGCTTGCCTTGGCATCCTGGGGCTACTAACCTCAGCTGGGGCTGCAGCTCCTAACAGGACTCAAATCAGCCACACTTGCAATCCTAGAACAAGCTACACTCATTCATCATTCAGTTCTGATAAAGCAAATGAGGCCGCAGACCAAATAATACGGCCCTCCTTCGCTCTGGACCCAGATGGACCTGGGTTCAAGTCTCCATCATGTTCCTCATTGGCATGGGCAAGTTACTTTAATAGATAGCACCAGCCTCTGAGGGCTATGCAGAGGACCAAGAGAGATGATGCACATAGAGCTGGTGCCTAGATCAACTAGAGAGCTAACAAATTGTACTGTGGTTGTTTTAATAATCAGGAGCAGGTAAGCATTGAATTTCACTGACCTATGTCACTCCTGCAAATAAACCTGGCCATGGGGACAGGTATCTGGGGCAGAGGTGTTTGGAAGGAACTCATGCTGGACAGCCCTGGATACCTACTGTGTCTCTCATGAATGTTCTCTCCAAAACATGCCAGAGCATCTCATCAGTATGACTCCCCAAGGGGTCCAAGTTGTACCTGTGATGAAGCAAAGAGAAGCAAGCTGGACTTTCAAGGATGAGACAGTGGTGAGCACGGTGAAGATGAGAAGATGGGGAGGAAATGTGATGTCAGGAAGGCCCTCGGGTAGCCTCTAGAGCTATAAAAGATAAGGATGCATTCTCTTCCCCATAGCGTCTTGAGGGACAACAATATGTATGAAGGTAGCAGCCTGCTTAGCCCAGGCCACAAGACCAAGGACCCACAACTCTCTGTGATGGAGCAGAAAGAGACCTTAGAGATGGGCAGGAATGGGAAACACCACCAGGAGGCAGACCACGCTCAACCACACCAAGGTCCACAGATCAAGATACAACAAAGCATGTTAGACCTTATACAAGTTCTGGGCCAAGAAGGGGGGGGTGGGGAAGCTTGCCTCAGCATCCCTGAAGATTCGGGGCCCACCCATGAATGCAAATCGAGTGTTTTGAGGTGCATATTGTATCACTAATATGATCAGCTTTAAGTAGATAGAATCTCCCTATTTCTTCAAATTCCTAGTGGGAGAACTTTTCCCTTTCCCTGGACCAGCTGAGATACTAGGTCCCCTTGATCTTTGACATAAGATCTTGTCTGTGTAAGTCACATCTTCACCTTGTACTTGGTCAGTTTTTTTTATTCTGTAGCAGTAATAACTAATGTACTTGCCAAAAGCCTGCTACACACACAGGCCAGGGAGTGTACTCGGGGGCACTTTTGAGAGTGGCCATTGCTAACCCTGGTGTAATGCCAGAACACAGGCATAACATAGGGCTGTTTGGGCCAACTGTGATATCTGCTCAATCTATGCATGATAGAATCACTAATAGTAGTATTGCTAATGTTATTACAACTATTAATATCACTAATAATAATATGTTGATGTTAATAACATGATGATATAATATTGTAATAATAGAGTTTCTGAAATTTTAACAAGACTCAGGACACTGTTCCTTGGCTCCTTCTAAAGCTTTACTACAAACCAGATACAGGCAGGGCTTCTGAGCGCCTGTGCAGGCCAGTTCCTTGAGCTAAGACTGCCAAGAACAGCATGGCCTGGCAATTTCTCAGCTACTGGTTGGCTCAGTTCACCATCTCCAAACAGGAATGCACGATGATCGAAAACAGCTACCTTACTGTACCTACAAACAGGACAGGATCTTGGGGGATCATGGTCAGCTTGGTTCGGAGGTCCTCCAAACCCACAGTGCAGATGTCCACCTCATCGATGAAAATGGTACCAGAGGCTGGCTCCACCAGACGAAACAGGGCCATGCCCAGTGACGATTTTCCTGGGGACAATTAAGAGCAGGGACAACAAATCCAACAGCAGTTTTCATTTCCATCATGTCCAAGCATTTAATTAAGGGAATTTCCAATGTAATGAGACTGGCTCCATGTGGATGACTTTGCAGGCAGACATCCCTCACTCTGGGGGACCAGGCTGCCCTAACACCATTAACCTGCCAATCCCTGCAGAGGCCTTCAGCACATAACTCATCTTCTGGGACTCATTTCTCCAGAATTATTCGCATTTAATTAATTCAAAAACTATGTATTTGCTCCCAACTCTCCACACCCAATCAACCTGAAACCCTAATTTATAGTAAAGAGATTTGAGGGAGAAATAACGATGAATCCAGAACTCATGTGTATCTCTCTGATGTGGCTTAACCAGCTCATCCAGTGCAAATTCAAACAAACATCCCCCAAAAATAAATGCAGAGTTTGTTCTCACCAGAACCTGTTCTTCCCACAATCCCAACTGTCTGCCCACTTTGGATGTTCAAGTTCAGCCCATCGAGAACGAGAGGGGTGTTGTCTCTGTATCTCATGTGATAGTCCTTGAAAGTTATCTCCCCACGGCTTGGCCAGTCTTTGGGACAGGTCCCCACTTTGAAGAGGTGAGTGTGTTCAGGAACACAGGTCTGAAAAGTAGAACAGCCATTGACCAACTCGACCGCCACTGGTTTCCACTGACTTAGCTCACCCATCCCACAGCTGTCAATGCTGGGGTGCCTGTGGTGGTGAATGAGATCCATAACCCTGTACTCAAGGAACTTACATTCTGCCCAGTGTGGAGCTGCATGCCTGTAATTATAGCATTTGGGAAGCTGATGCAGGAGGATTGAGAGTTCCTCAACAGCATGGGCTGTTGATACTCCATTAAAAAAAAAAAAAGCAGGCAATGTTTCAGTGGGGTACATTAGGTTAAAAAAAGAAAAAGAAAAGAAAAAAGTATCGCAAGCAAATACAGAAAGTGACTTATTCAGCAGGTAGCAGCAAGCAGAATAAAATTATGTGAAGGTTGAAGAGGGCATCTCTGAGGATGTGACACTAGAATGGGTTTCTGTCCAGGACCTTCCAGACAAGGAGGACAGGTATGCAAATGTCTGGCACCCAGAAGAACCTTGAGTAACTCCAGGAATGAAAAGAAAAGTCCCATAGGGCTGGAGCTTAGTGCAGGAACGATGGGTGGCTTAGGAGGATAGGCAGGAGACAGCTCACACTGAGCCATGCGGCCTGGGTTAGTGTCAGCATGATGACCTTGAAGCTGTGGGACAAATCCAGGGCGAACCTTGAGACTTGCAGAATCAATCTAATTTCAGTGTCTACAAAAGTCATCACGGTGCTAGGAATAGGAAGAGGGCAGAGTGAGGAGGGTCAAGCTCAAGGGTCTGCAGAGCTCAGCAGAAAAACACCTGAACTTTTCTTCATATGCACCCCAAACCTCACAACTGAATGAACACAAAGCTGGTTCCATCTCACATTAGGACATCCCTCCCACTGCTGAGGAGTCCCCCCTGTGTTCCATCAGGGTGACTGGCCAGCCCAATAAATGACCCCAATTAGCTGAGAAAACATTTGCCTTCTTTGAGGGTATTTTAAACCCTTAGAAGATTTGGGATTAAAAAGGTATTTAAAGAGAACCAATACTGCACTAGCAATGTTTTTAGTTTAAGGAATCTGTTTATTTTATGCTCAAAATATTTGCAGTATTTACAGAATTTGGTGGTTAGTTTAAATGTGATTTTAAGTCTAAAGCTTTCTGCTTACGTATGGAACTGTCACAAGAATACCAAGCCCACTACATTCACAAGCTCAATTAGACACGCACACACCCACGAAGGATTGTGTGTTAAGGCAGTTCATGGGGGCATTTTAAACAGGAAAGTGAATATGCTGAATTTTAAAATGTTTATGAGTGTTGAGTAAAGCTTCTAAATGGGGCCAAACACTATCCAAAAGCCCACAAACGTGACTGCTGGGTTTGTGTAGACGTCCTTTCCCAGAGCAGCTGCTTTCCTACATTGCACAGAAAAGCTTTCAAAGAAGAGGTGAACTCATCTTCTTTTGCTATTTATAACTTTAATCAAATATTAATTTTCAGAAACCTTAGCGAGGCACTGAATTTTGGAATGGATTGTGAATACAGGCTTTAACAGGACAAGACAGATTCCAGTTATTAAATGGATCCCATTCACATACTAAAAAAGAGGAAAGAGCAGAACTGGGGAGAGATGGCTCTGAGGTTAAAATGCGATTGCTCTTCCAGAGGACCAGAGTTTGATTCCCAGCACCCACACTGGGTGGCTTACAACCATCTAAAACTATAGCTCCCAACACATCTGGCTTCCATGGACGGACTCTCTCTCTCTCCTCTCTCTCCTCTCTCTCTCTCTCTGTCACACATACACACACACACACACACACACACACACACACACACACACACACACTTAAAATTTATATAAATCATTAAAGAAAAATCAAAACACGCCCGATGGGAAGAGCCTGCTGCTTCCCGCTATTCACGCGTTCCTTACCGAAATGTACTCCCTCAGCAGCTCCACAGATGTGAACTTGGCTTGGGTCTCAGTTCCTGTTCGCACACATACTTGAAGCAGTCCACTGAGCTGTTGGGAAGAACCAGGTGGCTACTGAAGGTCCCCAGTAAACCAGCTGTTTTACCCTTTTTTTTTTTTTTTTTAAGTCTGCCTCTTCAAATTACTACTTTGGCTCGAGCAACACATATAAGAGGCTTGCAGTTGTCCCAGCCAGGAACACAGAAGGCCACATTTTCTGTTGGGATGTTTTGCATTTAAACACTTCCTTTGTATTTAAAAACAAATGGTATTTACATTTTCTCCCTCATTCCAGATGGTGAGAATCATCCCACCACCTTGATCCCTCTTGTGAGCCAGTCCCCACCGCCTGGGGAGGAGGACTCAGCCCCAGAGCCAAACTGCTAGGGGTTGGCTCCTTGCTGCCACCTGGTGGGGCCCTGCATCCCGCTCCCACTCCTTAACCCCCCACATCGGGGACAGAAAAGCCACCCTTACACACCCGCTCCAGGATCCAGACTGGGAGAGATAGTTTGCCAAGGGGACCCGCTTTAGGCCAGGATCCCCCAGAATCTAACTCCAAGATCTGAGTCCAAGCAGTAACTTGAGCAGGTTGGGCTATGCCTTCTCCCCCACTGCATCCTTCCAAGTCCAAGACTCTAGAAGCCAAGAATGTTATCCTGTTTGGAAAAGGACCTCTGCAGCTATGACTAAACACCCTGAGTGCCTGGTTGGATCCTAATTTAAATTTTAAAAAATGGGAAAGATCCAGAAGAGGAGGGGAAAGGAAGACAGAAAAGACGCAGAAGTTAAATTAAAGGAGTGCTATTCCAAGCCAGGAAATGCCACCAACCTCTGGGAGCACAACAAAAATGTAATAGTTCCCCGGAGCCTAAAGAGAAAAGCGGCCTTGACGGTGGACGCTGTAGACTCTGGACCTCCGACACGGTGAGAAAATAAATTCCTCTTGTTTAAGCCGCCAAGCTCTTGGGGATTTGTTCCAGTAGCTAAGCAAATGACTACAGACTGTTAGTCCAAAAGGTAAGAGAACACACAGGAGAAACTGGAAGGGGCTATTGTAGCATGCTCCTGAGACTTTAGCACTGGAAGCCTCTGAGACCCATCCTGCCTGGGACTTCTGAGAGACTGCTCAAATGCACCACGACAAGCCAAGGACACTGGGATCTTCACACTTGTCCCTCGTCGGTGTGGCGTCTTAGGGAGTGGGATCTTTGGTACTCTTTGGCACCACCCCTTGCTGACACCCAAATCTACAGAAGCTCAAGACTTGAGTATGATGTTGTATTTGCAGGGAGTCTAAGAAAGCACTGGTAAGCAACCTGGCTTTCATAGGAAGGGGGCAGTGCAGTCAGAACCCACAGGGGATGGGAGAAGGGGGGCAGGGAGAGGTGGGCTAAGAGGTTAACAGGTGAGGAGGCCCCTCCATGACCTCAGAGAGCTTTTCTCTGCAGGCCCTTGCCACCTTCCCAGCTTAACACAGACCCAGGGCTTCCCATTTCTCTTGGGCTTTAACCTGAGTGATTTTGTCCCCATCCCCTCCCTTGGGGCAAAACCTCATTTGAGCTGTGTGCCTGAACCCAAGGCCTGGTGGGCTGCATGTGCCCAGATGGCCAACTGCAAAACTACAGCAACCAGCATATAGCCCTGCCTCATGCCAGCTTCTCAGAGAGAGAGTGCACATTGCTCCTGAGAAGGGCACAGATATGTTCTGCTACATATGACAGTATCAGCTCCTATATGCCTGGCAGCCCACCCAGGTCTAGAATCCCCATATGGGCACAGTGCAGACCCAAGTAAGCACAAGTCCTCCATTGCACTACACATAGTGCACTCACTTAGCACTCACCACCTGCCCTATGCTCTGCTGCACTGGGTTTGTGTCTCTCTAGGGAGTTCCTTCCATTCTCAACACTTGGATTCCGTGTTCTCCAGACAGGACCGGTGTCAGGAAGGCCCGCTGGAGAGCAGGCACTAGCACGCCTCAGTACACACAAATTCTGCGTTACCCAAGCAAGATTCATTTTCCCACCTCAGAGCACTGAAGTTGTCTCTGTTAGGCCCCAAAGAAACTCCAGTTCCCCAAGCTCCAAAAGCCAGTCCAAAATATGCAGAAATGAGCTCAACCTGGATTATAGGAGGATTTCTGGCAGTTACATAAAAGCCAGAATTCCTCAGGAACTTGTGAAGAAGCTGGCTCCCACCTACCAGAAGGAGTCCTTTCCCTTACCTCTGGCAGAAGGGACACATGGCTACCTGTGGTGTCCATTCGCATATCAAAGCCCACGCTGCCACCCAGGCCCTCTCAGTACAGCTTGTGCCTGATGCCCACAGTTCAAAGTCTGTCCTGCATTCTAGTCCTTGTCACCCTCTCTCCTTAACTTCCCCCAGCTCCTGTCATCTCACATACCTACAATACAGACGCCTTCCTCTTAACCATACAATGGAGGGGTCAGGTCATCAGTGCATACACTCTCTCTAGCTTCCATCCCAACATACTAGTAAAACGACACCAGAGATGTCTTCAGAAAGAACACCTTCCACATCCAGAGGATGGGAGGCATCCCAATGCATGAGAGTCACACATTGCTGGCAGAGGACATCGGATGAGCACCTCTGCTAAAATGAAAAGCAAAGGTGTTTCTGGAGTTTAAAGCAGAGCCCCAGGGACTCAAGGTGTGAGAAGGGGGCCACAAAGAGGCAGGCTGATTGGTGGTCTCTCTAGGGGCAGCTGCCCTGGCGAACCCATCTATGCACACTTGCAACCTTTCCTAGAGACAGTGAGTTGACGACCTGGGAGTATATGGGGCATGGGGCTCTACAAATATTACTCTAGGGGAGAAACAAAACAAAACACTTCAGTTATAGTGTTTAGTGCCTACAGGCCCGCTCCTTGGCTACTTTGGGAAAGGGAAGCAAATGTATAAAAAATATTTTTAAAAAATGAACACTCCCACTCCAGCCCCTGTAGAGTTAGAAACTATCCCAGGAGGGGAACCACAGAGCCATGCTGAAAAGCCAAATTGTTCTCCCATCCTTAAAAACAAATGACTGCAGAGAGAGATAAACAAACCAAGGGCAGCCAAGAGCAAGAACTGCATAAACAAGTAGAAAAACTGACCCTGGAGAAAACAGGTATAATTAAAGAAGACGGGAAAGTTGTGTGTGTGTGTGGGTGGGTGGGTGGGTGGGGAGTTAGTATTAGTATCCCTAGAAGAAGTAAAAGACATATTCCAGTCATTTAAAGACTGAGAGAATGACAGCACATGGACATTGGATGCATGGATACATGGTTGCCACAATGAAAATTCAAAAGCATGGCTGGATCACAAAGCTGAGGGAAATTCCCAGGAAACGAAACAGGAGGAAATTGTCCAGATGAGGAGGCAAAGGCAGAAGACTGGGGCCAGAGATGGCTCAGAGGTTAAAAGCACTGGCTGCTCTTCCAGAGGACCTGGGTTTAATTCCCAGTATTCACATGTTGGCTCACAACCATCTGTAACTCTAATTCCGGGGATCCAATGCCCTCTCCTAAACAAGGAAGGGGGAACGTTTTCTGAGTGGAGAAGAGATTTGATTTTCATCTGAATGGACCCAGAGCATTGTGGAACAGGGAGGAATGTGGCAGAGCACGCTTATAATCCCAGCACCGGGAGCCTGAGGCAGGAAGCTCTCAAACTTGCCTCAAAACTAAGACAAACAAATAAATAAACACACTAGTGAACAGAGTCTGTTTTAAAACTCCAACATCCAGAAAATCTGTTCTGATATGCATGGACTCAATGGAGAAGGTTCCAGACAAGACCTGAAAAGCACACTCCCAGGCACAAGGTTCAAGGACCAACCAACCTTAGATTAAATCATGCAGCACAGATATCAGCCTCTCTGGGTCTCATTTATCTGAAAGTGAGACTCACAGGAACATCCCAGGGTTACTAAGAGCAGTGGAGGAAGTCATTTACAGTGGCCCATGCAGGACAGGGAGTGCTGTGTGCTCTCCTCTTGCATTATTATTAAAGGAAAACGGCCCTCAAGCAGCCAAGAGCCTGTTCCTAATCATTTGCCAGAAACTGTACTTGCTTCTAGACCCACTGTGAAGCAGCTGTGTGATTTGAGATGGAATGTGACTCCCCACCTTGGCCCAAATCAATCACTCTGCTCCTACCAAACACTAATTAGTAGTTGGATGCCTAAATCCATCCAGTAAGAATAAAGTCTGGACTTTTGTTGACTAGCAATGGTGGGAAATGGTCCCCACTGTTTCCTCTTCCTATAGATCTCAGAGACCATTTGTCACCCCCTGTACAACTATGAGGGAGGCATCACAGAAAGGGACAAAACCAGGAGCCAAGATCCAACTGTGCCTGAAGCCCACAAAACTGCCCCAAATATCAATGATGAGTATGGCTAAGCTCCATTTTTGAACCTTTTTTTTTTTTTTTTGAGTTTTCTGCTGCATCCATCTAAAAGTATCCCCTTCTAATACTCCATAGGCCAAGTTCCACCGTGCACCAGCTGTTACCTGGATGATGTAAGACAATGACAAGCCCTTGGATGAAGCACTGATTGAAGAAAAGCTCAGGGTCACCAACAAGGCCACAACGAAGGTGACGATGTTCATGAGGATATCCATTCTGAGAGCAAACCACCTGAGAGCACAGTTGAAGTACAGGAGGTGGCTGGAGTTCTCATCGTTTAGTGTCTTAAACCTAAAGTTGAAAAATCAGAGGAAATAGGTGCTCAGGTCCTGCTGGCACTGATGGGAGCCAAGACCGGGCATTGTGAACGCCTTCTTGCAAGGTGACTGTTACAAAAAATGAGATATATCCATGTTCCTGCTGCACCATAGGCATCTTTCATTTGAACACATTCTGAGAAATTTCATGTCGCAGTCGACAAGGGTGCTTAGTGGGCTCTTTCTGCCTCTCCCAGAGCTAGCAAATTAGAGCCCACAGCCCAAACCAAAACTGTTGAAAACCTCATGCTGTAGCTTCACAATACCCACAGGCCTCGAGAAATCCATAAATGGCTCCTTAGGTCTTAAAGACAGGGGTAGCCAATGGTGGTAGTGATAGAGTAGGAAGGGAGGGCATTTGCCTGCTACGCTATCCCAGCCCTCACCAAGAGCCTGGTATAATGGCACACACCTGTGACCCCAGCACTTGATAGGATAAGGTAGAAGAGTCAGAAGTCTGAGGCCAGCCTGGGCTACAAGGCAAGATCCCATCTCAAAGTCAGTCAACCAACCAAATCACTGCTTAAAAGACTGACAGGACAGGAGGTGTCCCTTCAAGGACAGGAACTGATGTCCTGTGCCCATGTTGCATGCCCATTGGGTCCCAAGGCTTTGGACGGAGCAGAATGACAGAAAGATGGCATAGCCAGGAGACCCAAGACAAGGCCCACCCCTGGACGCAGTCGTTCCCACTCATCCCCCTGACATGAGCACAGGGCATCTTGACAGTCCCTGAAGTTTAGAGCTGAAGGTACAGAGCAAAAGTGACATTCAAGCTGCCTCTGTAACAGCAGGCAGAGGAGGCCACATCTAAGGAATGCAGTGGGGTGCTGCCAGGCACAGTGCAAACAGCTATGTCAGGCAGAGCTGTGTGTGGTTGGGTTGTATTGGAGCCTTCACTCTGCCATACTGCATCTGCATAGGAAACTGGGTCAGTAGGAAGGAGAGACTAGATGGGGTGTGAGTAGTCATGCAGGGATGCTCCCTCCTGGTCCTTTCCCCTAGCTCCCCCTATGGGAGCTTCAGAGAACCCAGCTCAGAGAGCTACCTCACCTGTCTCTTATCCTTAACACTCACTAGTTTACACACACACACACACACACACACACACACTCATACACACACACAGGCAGGCACACACATGTGCACACATGTGCACACAGAGCACAGCCTACTGTACCAAGCCTCTAGGCAGAAAAATCTGTATCAGAGACTGAAATTTTAGGCTAGCTAGGTGAGACAGACATCCCATTCCTTGGCACACTAAAGGGACCTTGACCCATTGGGAAGGGCTTTGTTTTGTATTGTTTTGCCTTTCTTTTGAACAATTGGTGGGAACTGTGGGAAGAAAAGGAAAATCCTTCAAGGCTGAACTCCTAAAAGACACAACTCTTCCACTCACCATCATATCTCCTAGTCTGTCTCCACTCTAGTTAGTCATTGTTGGTTTGCATGTTTCTGTTTTGACGAGGGCTTGGTGAAAACACTTTCCCAAACACCACAATCTTTCTGCTTGTCTGGTGGCAAGTACAATATATGTCAGAAGTCAGAGCTCTCCCAAAAGCAAGAGGGGAGACCCTGTCAGTCATGTGAGGCTAAGTTCACTATGCCAGGAACTTGAAGAAAAAGCTATGGGAAAACAGTGTCAATCTGTTTTGTTTGCTCAGGTCAAAGAGCTGGATGGTTCTCTGGTTCTTCGTGATCTGGACATCAGAGGGACCTGTGTGATGCAGGACTCTAGACAAATAGCACCAAGAAGCAAACTAATAGCTGGGCAGTGGTGGCACATGCCTTTAATACCAGCACTTGGGAGACGGAGACAGTCAGATCTCTGAGCTTGAGGCCAGTCTTGTCTATACAACGAGTTCCAAGGCAGCCAGGGCTACATAGAGAAACCCTGCATCAAAAATAATAATGAAATAATAACAAAAACAACAAAACACAAACTAACTGGTGACAAGGACTAACTGCTGACTAGACCAAAGACAAATGAAGACCAAAGACAAGGCTCCACCGAGATCCTTGGGGAAACTGAGAACACAGTGGGAGAAAGAGATCAGACTGGATGAAAACATGTGTACATTGTTAGCTCCTCCCTCCTCCCTGCACCGCCCCTCCACTCCTATTCCTCCCTTTCCCACTCCTCTTTTCTTTGGAGACATAGTATTGTTATGTAGCTCAGGCTAGCCTCAAACTTGCAATCCTCCTGCCTCAGCCCTCTAAGCGCTGTGATTACAGGACTGAGCCACCTTGCCCGGCATATATTAGCTATTTTAAGAATAGGGAAAGGGGTCTTATTGGTAGAGACAACTAAAAGTTTATCAGACTCCTCTGTCACTTACCCAGAATCCTATGAGTAGGTAAATCTGTGTGACTGAAATCCTGCCATTGAACTTGCAAAAAGACTGGGTCTACTCACGGGAGTTCAGAAATAAAAACATTTCCATGGGGCCTACCACTTCCCTGTCCCCCTTTCTCTTTCTAAGACCTTTGAGAAGGAAAAGCAAAGTGACTGAGACTCTGTGGAGAAACTGCTGCCTGTGCTGTAGGCCCTCATTAAGTTATGACCTGAGGAAGAATACACATTCGCTGTGTTAAGATCAAACTCTTCCGCATTCTAGCCATAAAATAGTTCCAAAAACCTAAGAACTGCACACTCAAGATTATTATAACAATGGCCCCTGTCCTGCTTGGGTTTTTGTTTGTTTGTTTTTGTCTTTGTCAACTTTGACATACGCTTGAGTCATCCAGGAAGAAAAAACGTCAATTGAGAAAATGCCTCCATTAGATTGCCAACATGGACTGCATCGGAATGTCACTATTGACCATCACAGCCCTCAACGTGGCCTCTTGACAGACCACTCACTTTATTAGTATGTGGCTCCCGCTTTGTCTTTTCTAATTTTCACATGAAGCCTTCTTTATCAGGTATGAGGATAATGATGCCAGCTTCTTTTCTGTTTCTGTACCATTAATAAATCGCCTTCCAGCTCTAGACCTTCAGCCTCTGGGTGTCCTTACCTGTGAGGTATGTTTCTTGGTGACAACAGATAATCAAATCTAATTTTCCTGGTGTGTATTTGGGAGGGGGGTGATTTTGCTTCTTTTTGTTATTTTCAGACCGAATCTCAGGAAGCCAAGGTTACCCCAGGGCAACCTTGAACCTTGGTCCTCCCTTCCTCTGCTTCCCATATACTAGGATAACAGCCTACAGCACTGTGCCTGTTTGAATCTAATTTCTTAAATCTTCTCAGTTGGTCTGAACATTTTAATTGATGAACTGAGGTCATTTACATTATGTATTATGAAGAGATGTTTACCAATTCCTGTAAATTTTTCTATGGCTGTTTTCTAGTTGAATGAATTGTTGTATTCTTTCTCCTCTACAAACTAGTATTGATATTTGTTTTATCTGTGCTCTCAAGATTTGGCGGGGGGGGGGGGCCTGAGATAGGATTTCTTTATGTATCAGCTCTGGTTGGCCTAGAAGTCACTCTGTAGACCAGGCTGGCCTCGGAGATCTGCCCACCTCTACCTCCCAAATCCAAGGATTAAAGTAGCATGTTCCACCACTGCCTATATAATTTCCAAATATTCTAATTGTAGGCTGTTGCTTAACAGGTTTTAATTGCTGAGTATACTTCCATCCTTGTGAACCAGTGATGGGCTCTTTCTTGACCTAGCACCCAAGTGCTAGGATTAGAGGCCTGAGCCTCCGTTGATCCCTGATCTGATTCTTTTTCTCTTGTGCTCTTGTGGCTAAGACAGGTTTTCCTCTTTCTTTGCATATGACATGCTTATAAGTATCATCTGTAGTACTGGCCTGTCTGTCATGAACCACCACAGTTTGTGCTTTCCCGACATTGATTTCAGCATCAGTTTTAAAAACTTTCCTGGACATAGCAATGTCGGTTAGAGGTTGCTTGCCTTTAGGGCTTGAAATACATCATCCCATGCTTTTCCAGCTAGAGTTGCTGACAAGAGATCTAGTGTTTACGTTTAGGCCTTTGTAGGTGAGTTGGTATTTTCCTCTTAGAAGTTGTAATTGCTATTTCTTGGCCTTGTATTTCTGACATCCTACAATGCCAGGCAGAAGTTCTTTTGTGGTCGTGTCTATTTGGATTTTTGAACCTATCTTGACTTCAGATATCTATTTCTTTGTAGATCTTGGGGGTGGATTTTCCACTATGATTTCACTGAGTGGATTATTCCCTTAGTTTTTATCTCAGCACCTTCCTCTTAATTCTGGCCTTTTGATAGCATCCCAGAGTTCTTGGCTGCTGTGGTGGTGGTCATGCTCATTCACTTTTTCTTTCCTTATTGATCTTAAGTATAGGATTTTTCCAACCCTTGTCCTCCATTTCCAATGCTCTTTTCCTGCCTCATCACATCTGTTGGCAATCCTTTCTATGGTATTTTTATTTGAATCACCGATTGATTGGTGTCTAACTTTGTTTGCTTGATTAATTTCTCTTCATCCATTTTGCTGATTTTCTTGGCCAACTTCTTGGGTTTTTTTTTTTTTTTTCTCCTCTACTTGTCCTTTCCAAAGACTCCATCTGCTTGTTTCTGTACTCCTTCAGGTAGTGCATTATTTGCTAGGACACTTTTGAAAGTCTAGCCAGGCCTTTTACCTATTTCTCTGTTTTCTGAGTCACCAGCAGAAGAATTACAACTTGTGGAGTCATTGTGCCAGGCTTTATCTTATTTCTTCTCTTTCTGTGGCAACATTTGCATATCTATTGTTTTGATATCTCTTCTAATTTTATTTGGGGATCTTCATATGGAACAACTGATTTTTTTTTTTTTTTTAGGTTACCTTGGCATCTGTGAAGATGATACATGTCATTATAACTCATTCCCTCCCCTCACTGGCCTAATCTGTGCCCTCCCTCCCTAATTCAGCAGCCAACTTTCAAGGGCTAGAATGCCCATGACACTTTTAGGAAGTCTTCTGTTTTCCACTAGGAAAGCCCTGCAAGCTGAACAGTAGTGGTTTCTATCTCATGGGACACCCATCCTTTGTCATCCATCCCTTTCTTTGTACTTTTTAGATCTCCTGTCACCACCTCCATGGATTTTTGGAGTTCCTCCTCTCATTTTGTTCTGATCCTTCTTCTTCATGATGTCACACTGCCGCAGCTTCTAGTCCACCATCTCACTGGGAAGTCGTGACTTACTCTAGTATGTTAGAAATCTGAAGCTACATGACTCAACCAATCTAGTCTTCAAGTTTTGAAAAGCAGGAAACTGGCCTATCCACAAATAAATAAATGTAGACTTAAACAATTAGTTTTATGAACTTGGGCATAGTGGCTTGTACCTATAACCCTAACCCCTTTGGGAGCAGATGCATGACTGCAAATTACAGGCTGACCTAGGCTGCTTATCAAGACCATGTCTCAACTAGTCAGCTATACATACAGGAGTAGTTTGATATATGCATAGACCAGCATATCTCTCAACTCTCATTAGGGAAGCTTCTCATTGCTGTAGATGAGAATTAGCACAAAGACCCTCAACTGGTCCACAACATACAGAGAATAAAAGATTGTGGAGTGCTCAGCCCTACATAGGACATACTTATCACACCCTTCTACACAGAACCTTCTTGGAAAAGAGTGTAGAAAGATTAAAAGAGCCACAGGTGGTGGAAAGCAGCAAACAAAGCCTCTTCCAGACACAACAGAGCAGGTGCATATGTGAACTCCCTGTGGTTGTGACAGCATGCACAAGCTCATGTTAGACAAAACCCCAGCGTGAGAGAGAGAAAAGGGGGGGGGAGGGATGAAATCCTACCACTAGCTGAGAGGCCATTGGCATTTGGTAGCTACTGGGAAAGAGAGAGAGTCAGTTTTGGAAATGAGGTGACTTCTGGCAGGGTAACTACACTCAGAGACAGGTCTTGCTCCAAAGACTAGTTGAAAAATATGAATTGAACTTGATAGGATTATAAAAGAAAAAAGGAAGGAAACTCAAAGCTGGGTGGGGAGGGAGGGGAGGATGGATATGGGAAGAGTTGGGTTTTGGAGGGTGAATATGATAAAAATATATTGTATGAAATTCTTAAAGAGTTAATAAAATATGTGTTTATTGTAAAAGAACACTCAATATTATGAAAGTCATATCCAAAGTAACCTTTAAAAGGAAAACCTTGTGAGTTGAAAAATAAAAGAATAGGAAGAGATATAAAAGTTTAATATCTCTTTGTCTAAAGTGCTTAGGACCAGAAATGTTTCCAATTTGGAACTTTTTAAATAAAATCAATTAATTAATTAACTTAATTATTTTATATGTATAGGTGTTTTGCCTGCTTGTATGTCTGGCATGACGTGCATACATGGTGTCTGTGGAGGCCAGAAGAGGAAATTGTGTCCTCTAGAACCATAGTCCCTGATGATTGTGAGTTACCATGAGCTGGGAATCAGAATCAAAACCAGGTCCTCTGAAAGAGCAGCCAGTGCTCTTCAGCCATCTCTCCAGCCATAATGAGAATTTCTTTTATCAATCCTGGACTATTTGTGTATGCACAACGAGAAAGCTTGAGAATGAATAACAAGTTTATCTACAGAGCAGCAGGCTATTTGCTTGTTTGCTTTATTTTATCTTGCAGTGCTGGGGACTTCAAGCAGGGCCTTGCACAGGTTAAGCAACACTCAACCACTGAGCTATACCCCTAGGTCTTTTTCTTAACTTTTTGAGACACTAAGTCTCACTGCGGTCTCACTAAGATGCACAGGCTGTCTGAACTGGCTCTGTAGCCAAGGCTGAATCCTCCTGGCTCAGCCTCGTTGGTAGCTGGGACCACAGATTTGTTCCACCAGGACAGGCGGTCTGCAGGTAATTTTCATACATGTTTTGACTGTGCCTTTGTCTTGGCTATAGCCTGTCACTTGAGATCGAGTGTGAGATTTCCCCTTTGCAGCATCACAACAGTATTCAAAAGGTTTAGGATTTCAGAGCTTTTCAGATTTTGGATTTTCAATGTATGCATACAGTGTGATGGAAGATGTCTGGCTGTATGCTGTGAGTATATGTTTCTCTTATTGGTTGATGCATAAATGCTGATTGACCAGTAGCCAGGCAGGAAGTATAGGCAGGGCTATCAGACTAGGAGAATGCTGGAAGAGATGACAGAGAGAGAGTCTTGAGGGAGAGGCTGTGTAGCTACCGGGATGATATGATGCCAGGCATTCTCCGGTAAACCAAGACCAGGTGGAAATGCTTAGATTAATAGAAATGGGTTAGTAATTAAGAGAGAGCTAGCCAGTAAGAAGCCTAGGCCATCAGCCAAACAGCTTATAATTAATATAAGCCTCTGCGTATTTATTTGGGAATGAAGGGTGACGGGACCCACAGAAACATCTGTCTTCAACAGTATGTAAATGAAAATATGAGCAAGACCGGAATATGGGACATACTTTCTGTTTTCTGTATTTTCCTAAATTGAACACACAAGCAAAAAATTATACACACACACATATATATTCATGTTCATCCCCAGCATGACACATACATGTCCTCTCTCTCCTCCTCTACTCTCCCCTCCTCCTCCTCTCTCTCTGTCTGTCCCTCTCTCTTTACACACACACATACAAACACACACACATAAACACACACACACACACACACACACACACACTCATAGTCATGTATCTTTTAGGGCCCCAAATACTGAAATAGAACTCCTGTTTGGCCAACCCTTTACCTGTCCCCAATATTTCCCCTCTCATTGCCAAAGAAGCCTGGGGCCCCCAATTTGGGCTGAGGCATGAGGTGGGGAGACCCTGGAGCAGGGACCCATCTACTCACTTGCTGATGCAATCGTCCTTTTTGTCATAGGCATGGATGACACCCAGACCCTGCATGGACGAGGTGATATGAGAGAACCAAGGCGAGCGGCTGATGTTCTCCACCTGCTTAAGCTCCTGGACTCCCCGGTGGAAAATGCTGCAGGGGGAATGAAAGGGTCTCAGAGAACGCCCCCTCAGCACAGGCAATCCAACCATGCCTTCCATGTGACAGCTAAGTCTGGTTGTATGAAGCATGTGCTGCTGAGAAGTTTGAGCACACCATTGCTTCATTTGCCTTCAGACCCAAGTGCTTCCTGTAGCAAGAATGACATGCAGTACAGCATGCAGTTCTATCCTTCGAAGGCCCAAGGGTTTCACACTGTGCAGCCCCTGAACACAAGTCAACCTATTTTTGATGTCCAATCAGAGAAAGGAGGATCTGAGCTGGTTGCCGGTGAGTGTCCTTCCAAAGGATTTTGTGCAAATATGGTGATAGCCTCAGGACCTAAGTTCAGAGTACTGAGTCCTGCACTTACAGTGGAAGTCCCAAGAGCTCTGATGATGGGAGAGCTATGTCCCTGAGCATGAAAGTTTGCTGGCTCTGAAGCAATCAAGCCAACCTCCAGACTCTCAGCTAAAAAGAACTCACGGAGTAAGGGAAGCTCAGAGCTCAGCGAATTCATTGTAAACATACGTATAATTAGGTCAGGGCCCCCTTTGGTCTCTCCTGTGCTTATAGCAAAGACGAGGGTAGGCCGGGAAGATTTCTTTCAGGCTTTTACTTAGTCGATCAACAGCGATAGAGTAGACAGCAACAAATGGCCAACAAAGTCAACAGAAATGAGTAGAAGCTCAAGAGACCCACTCACTAATGATGAGCATCACCTTTGTGATGGACTTTCAGAAAACAGTTTTTACTTGTTATCACAATAAACTCCTGAATTTGGAACTGTGTCCTTTTCTCGGTGATACCAAGGGTACTGCAGTGAGAGCCTGGCCCTGCTGAATCCCGGGGCACTAGTCTCAGTTCCCAGGATCACACCTGCTCCCAGCGGGTGTCCATGCCAGTCTCCAGCCACAGTACATCCCTCACACATTTGCCATTGCCACTGCTCTGACTTGATGCATGAGTCTGAACCCAAAAGCAAATTGCACTTGCGATTGCAACTGTTTCTTCTCGCACCTCAGTCCCCCACCTTTGGCTGTCCCAATCTCTCGGACACCCCAAAGTCTCCCACTTGTAAAACCCTGATGACACTGCCTTGTGAATGTCCCTCAAACCCATCCTTTTCTTGTCCTCACCAGTCTTTACCCAAATAAGTCTCTCAAGTTTGCTTACCATTCTATTCTGTTTTCAATGGGCGTGGACTTTATCACCTCATCTCACTTGCTCTTCTGACACAGACAAGGCACACATTTTAACGCCTAAGAACTTCGCTCAAGATGGAACAGGTTTTTTTTGCAGTATTTCAAAGTTCTCCAGCTAGCTTCACAGCAAAGCCAGATTCCTGGTACAGACCTTTCTGACTTAGAGCTCTCTCTGTTCCCACTCATTACTCCCTAACCACCCCAACTGCAGGACAAGGGAACTCTGTTCCCTGGAAGCTGGAAGTTGCTGCTTCCAGTTCCCCTCCAGACCGGTGTGTACACCCTTGGGAGCTGTCTCCATCCCTCCCCACACCTCTCTGTACATAGCAGTCTTTAGCTGCAATGGAAGCTGTTTCTCAAAAGTCAGAGTGACTGCAGATGGCATCCTGCAGAGCCCAGTGGTTTTCAGAATGAATCAGCAGACAAATGGCAACCATGCTCACTTGTTTCCTGGCCTGGGGCCAGAGACTTAACCTCCAAATAACTTACCCGTTTCCCAGCATTGCTCTGGGGCCAAAAAGCCAAATGTACCTAAGGAACTCTCACAGTACCTGGAGTTTAACAAGTGTCAAAAATCTAGGATTCTCCCATCAGAAAAAAAAAAAAAAAAAAAAAAAAAAAAACAGGCTCTCAGCACAGCCTGCCTCCCAGCTGTTGCACACATTCATCCACATTCTCTCCTCACCCCACTCCACGTGTGTGGGACAGAGTGCCCCCCCCACACACACCTTTTACATTGTGTATAGTCCTACCGTAAAAGAATGAGGAAGATTACCGCCAGGCCAGCCAGAACAAGAAGGACAACAGGAAACACAGCGGCCATAATCACCAGAATGAACACAACCATGAAGAACTGCTGTAGAAAGTTCTCGGCATGAAATGGCAGCCTCACGTCCAGCTCGTCCATGTCTTTAGAAAAGCGGTTCATCAGTCGGCCTGTGGGGGTTGTGTCAAAAAAGCTCATTGGGCTCCTGACGATCTGAGGAGAAAAGCAGAGCGACCTGAGTCCGGGGTGCACAGTGGACATCTGTCAGGGTGTAGGTAAGCGTGGGGGGCTGGGCAGGCCTTTCCCCAAAGCACAGGCCAGGAGCTCCGGTAATCTTTGGAAAATGAGGGTGGTGCTCCCATTCTTAGGCCACCGCCAGGAGTGAACCTGGGAGAGAGCCTGCCTGTGTTTGGGGCTTCCTCTCCAAACATCAAGTGCTTCATGGGTCAGGGAGGTGGGTACTCTCTGAGAAGGGAGGGATTTTGAACTCCAGGTGAATCAAAGGTCAAGTCTACTTGTCTGTCTACGCTGCCAAGTGTGGAGCATACCTGTGTGTTCTGGAAAGGGCCCTCACAACCAACTGCCGTTGCTGCCTGCTACAGCAATGGGAAGCAGAGCCCATCTCCAGGTCCTCTCTAGCTGGAACTCTGAGAAACGAGATATACATCTTCCCCCACTGTCTTTCCAGCCTCTAGAGTCCATGGTGTATATATCCCTATTGCTCTCTGAAACTGGCCTTCCTATATGGTACTCAAACAAGTGGCAGACACCTTGAAAACTAGATGGCAGACTCCAGGAGAGCTGTCCCATCCCCAGAGCCCAACAAGATGTTTGGCACATTGAAAGGTCTGCTTCACCCTGTGAACTGAGCAATCAGGTGGGCCTGCAGCCCACTGTGGCACTACCTTGTTAAACACTCTGTTGTGGAGTGAAGAGGATGCCATCAGTGTAGTGTTGGTGAAGGTGAATCCTTTGATAATGCCAAATGCCAGCACGGACACCATGCTTGCTATGTACACCATCTGGTACATATGGTGTTCTGTGTCCTGCAGGGTCTGATCAACATCGCAGACTGTCTTATTGCTCTGGGGTGCACAGATGACCTGTAGCACAACAGAAAAGAAATATCAAGACTGGGTATGCTACTGGAAGAAGGGAGCTATTTCAGATAATCTTTCTAGAGAGAAGAAACTAAAAAGAAGTACATGGCTGTTAAAAATGAGCCAGGTGGGATGGGAGAGATAGCTCAGTGAGTAAAGTATTGATATACAAGCGTGAAGACCTGTGTTCAGATCCCTAACATGTACCAGGATTTGGGGGAAGATGAGGAGATCACTGAGGCTCACTGGCTAGCCACCCTCAGCAAAACAGTGAGCTCCAGATTCAGTGAGAAACCCGGCCTCAAAAATTAAGGTAGAAAGTGATAAGGGAAGATACTCAAGGTCAATCTCCAGCCTCCACACACTCACACATGGATGAGTGGCTGCTTAGGCACATACAAACAAACACATTTTAGAAGAATAAAATTTAAATTCAAATCCAGAATGAGTCATATAGGTAACATCAAGCCAGGTCCCTCAGGGGCCATCTGAGATTTTCAGGCCTCTTCCACAAGGGGCACCTGATGGTGGGGAAAACAGCAGATAAACAGGTGTAGGACAGCTGTCACAGAAGCCACCTGTGCCTCAGGAGACCTCCAGTGATGGTAGGCCAAGAAGATCCAGAAGCAAACAGGATCTCTGGATTCTGATCAGCTGCCCTGGCTCCCCTTAGGCAACCCAGACATTATAGACAGCCAGGGACCATCCTCCCACAGCCCCAGCTGCCCAGCAGCAGCTACTGTCTAATGAGAATCAGGGGTCTCGGTGGAGGGTGGTCCCGTTCCTTAATCCTCTCCCCGGCTTGTCTCCAAGGGTCAACAGTGAGGGTGCTGCTGCCCTGCTCTGGAGGCCCTGGCAAGAAAGATGGAGCCTAGCAAACCCAAGGGGGCTCTCAGAGGGTCCCAACATACAGTAGCTCCACCCCTCCCAGCCAGGGAACATAACTTCCCCAGCATTTCTGAAGAGAGGCCATTGCCTGTTGTTGAGAAATTGACAGTTTCATTTTTCTCTAGGCTGTGTGCTAAAAGTCAAGGATGCCTTTGGGGAGCAAACAAACATGTCTCTTCTAAATGCCATTCTGCTGATTACAGTAATGGGGGAAATGTAAACCAGAGGTGGCTGATGGATGAGCATCTGCTGAGGAAAAAGCATCCCTGGGGGTTAGTTGATGAAAGGCTCAGCTTGCAGAGGAGGCTTTGCCATGCTGTAGGTTGTACCCACAGCATTGGGGATCAGGAATAAACACAGGGGCATGCCTGCCACTGTTGCTGCATGCTCAGAGGCCTAACGAAGAAGCCCTGAGCCTAGGGGACAGCTCCACCTGACCCTACATCTGAGGAGTGGACAGAATCTTCATGAGTGGGGACTTGGAAGAACACATGTATTTCAAGATGGCTCTTGCTTTATTTGCACAGAGCAGGCTTCTCCCTGTCTTATGCTTGTAGGAACAGCCCCAGGAAGCTGTGTCAAACAGCCTCTCCCCTCCCCCATACCCATGCATCCTTATTTGATGCCATAGCAACAAGTTGGTACCACAGTGCAATCTTGGAAAATGAGCAGGTACCCCCACCATATTCCCTGGAGCTCCAGGTAAAGCTTTGAGACCAATGGCCAACAACTGGGGAACTATTCCAGCAAGCTGGAGGAAGAGGCATGTATTGGTGGAGCTGCCAAGGAAGGGCCCTGGCCATGATGGAAACGTTGGGAAAAATGGAAGGCCCTGGTGGTCTTGGAGCACTTACAAAGGCTGCATCCGTTTTAGGTCCTCTTCCTGCTAAGGCACCTTTGCAGAGCACTAAGCGATGTCTATGACAAGATGCACTTCTCCTTCAGAGTCAGGGATGCATCAGTCTTTGCTCATCTTCCCGGGCCCCTCCCCGTCCCTCCTTAGAGGAGACCTCAGTGGTCTCAGTGGTACTACCCTACCGGAGCAAGTGCAACTCTGCGCATTGAAACCATCATTTTTTCAGCAAACCCTTTTAAATCTGATGTTGTACACGGAAACTTCCAGGTAGGTGCCTTGCTTGTTTTAAAAGCAGAAAAGGATCTCAAGAATTTGAATTGCAAGGCCCAAAAGGGGCAAGGGCACAAAGGGAACACACCAGGTGTCACTATTGGCAAGCGTTTCCTTCCATTGTCAAGGGAAACTCACCTGGGATCCCCTGTCTAACCAGAGGCCCAGCCACCAAGTGCTGAAAGCAGAGCTGCCCATCATGAGGAAGAAGAGACACAGCACCAGGAAGGAGACCAGGTACCCTGCCAGGGGAGCAAGGGGAGAAGATGTGAGGCCAGGGCCAGATCCCCTACCCCGAGCCTCACCCCTGGGATTTGGGGAGGCCAGGGCTGCAAAAAAAAAAAAAAAAAAAAAAAAAAAGATCCCCCATCTGGAGGGTCCATGTGCTAGGCTGACTCAAGATGTCTTCATGTTGGGCCCCTGTGCCTCAATAAGGACATTTGTTCCATTTGGTTGGAAACAGAACCAAACTGTCAACATGTTAGGAAAACCTTCAGTGTCCAGTTTGTTCGTTTGAGATAGGCCCTTGTTATACAGCCCAGGATAACTTCAAACAATACAGCTAAGGCTGCCTTTACAATTGTGATCCTCCTGCCTCAGTTTCCCCCAAGACTGAGATTACAGGTATGTGTGACCATGTCTATTTAATGTTCCATTTAACACAGGTAAGTCAGTACTCATTAAAAGCAAGTCAAGAGTCCAGTTGGGGGTGGGGGAGAGTCTGTCTGATGTTCTAGGCCCAGGAATGCTTGGTTGGGTAGATTGGAAGTGTGAGGCCAGTCTGGGCTACACATGCACTCTGTCTCTAATATCCAAATCCCCAGTCTTTTGGAAGAGACTTACACATGCAGATAGTCTCTTGTGTGATTGTGGCTGTGTTCAGCAATCCAGCATGTGTGTGTGTGTGTGTGTGTGTGCGCGCGCGCGTGTGTCTGTATCTGTGTGTGTGTCTGTGTGTGTAAGAACCACCGACAGCTTCTGGCTGCTGCCCACTCAGCTCCAATAAAACAGAACCTGGCAGCTTTAATGGAAATAAAAAATGACTCCATTTAAAGGGTTGTATTATCAGGCTTTAGGTTTTAGGTGGGGAAAATAAAAGCACTGATAAGCAGAGCTAGCATAAGCATAAAAAGAGTAATTGCTGAAGGAATCATAAAAACATGAACCCAACAGTTTAAAAACAGATTTTTAAAATGCAAATTAAGTCAAGAAACCTGATGTTTTATACCAAACCTCCAGAAGCCTTAATATAGCTGTGGTATGTTTTGCAGGTCACGATTCCTTCTCGAGGAGACTCCATCTGGACAAGCTGGTGCTCAGGAGCTATGGCGACAAACACAATGCTGATGGAGGATGTCCTTCTATAGATATGTTTCTCTTATTGGCTGATGAATAAAACACTGTCTGGCCAATGAGGCGGGAAGATAGGTGGGACTAGGACAAGGAGAATTCTGGGAAAGGGAGGCAGAGAAAACCCACCAGAAAGAGTCTCCATGTAGGCCACTAAGGGAGTAACAGGTCTGGACCATGTGGAAATACTTAGATTAATAGAAATGTGTTAATAATTAAGACAGAGTTAGCCAATAAGAAGCCCTAGTTATCGGCCAACGGTTTATAATTAATGTAGCATCTCTGTGTATTCATTTGGAGCAAGGCAGCCATGGAAGCTGGCGGGAAAGAAAATCCACAACACAAGGCCATGAGCCTCATGGCCAGAGTGGGCACACAGTGAGGCCAGCGGCCCCCTTCCACCACCCCCCCTCCACTGCTAAGGGCACTTGTCTTGTTTTCCACGTGCTTTCAAATTCCTAATACACATTTGCTCATTTTAGATTACTTGATCCTCTTCACAGCCCTGTGAGGTAAGTGACTTGGAATCTTTTGAGGACTCTATAGTGTTCATTACGTGCTTAACCTGGGAGAACAGGGCTGTGCTGGCTCCCAGAACTGAACCTCAAGCAGAAGACGCAAATGAGTGTACAATTAGTCTGTATCCATTGAGAACTCCCAAGCTCAGTTGGCTGTGTGTATTGCTGTGACAGGACAGGTGGATGTGGTGGTGGAATTTATACATGGTCTCTTTGTCCGTGGTGCCCAATGGACAAAGCCCCCCCCCACACACACACACCATTCTCTGTCTGAGAGCCTGCAAACTTCTTTAGAATGTTCCACTCCATTCTTAGGCTGCAAAATGAGGGAAAGGCAGTGTATGAGGGCAACCCAAGGCACAAATGTCCCTTCAGCCTGACGGCCCATCCAGGGCCTTCCCTGAGCTTTAGAAAATACTTCAGCCTTCAGTGTGTGCCCTGCCCTTCTAGCACCATGTACTCTGAATCTCAGTGGCTAACCTTGGGAGACGGGGTCTCGTCTCCAATGATGTTTCACATTCTACTTTCTTGTCCAGAGAAGGGTGGGTAGTGAGCACATAAGGAAGAGGGGTCTCCATCCCCCACAAGATATCACGGGAGCAGCCTGGAGTTTCCCCCAAAGCATGGGAGAGGTATCTTTGGTGTTTCCCTTTGGTCCAGGAAGACTTACAGTCCATAAAAATGAGCTGTCTTCCCACATATGTGTGCATATGTCACAAGCAGCATTAACAGTGCCATATTCCAGCAACTAAAGGCTTTTTTTTCCCCTACATTTTAACATTCTGAAATCCAGATGTGCCTCCATTTTTGATAGATGCTACCATTCCACTGGCAGTGTTTTGTTTTGTGTTGTTCCCTTCTACGTGGATTATAAAAGGATGGTGTGCTACAAAGATGAATGGCATCTGCAGTGCGTTGCCCTGTAGTCTTGGCTGCTGATTGTTTACTTATTTTGCTTCAGAAACAGTATATGCTATAGTCACCCAGGCAAACCTCAAACTCAGGATCTTCTTGACTTGGCCTCCCTCATTCTAGAATTAGAGGCCTGTGTCATCATGTGTGTGTGGTGTGATGTGATCAGCGAGGATCATGGCTCTAGCAGAAAGCTACCCCACTGTGGGCACTTTGAAGACTTGTGACCCCTGTCTCTAAACAATCTGAGGCACAGACTCTGTGCCCTGGGGATAAGGGATAGGTAGCAACAGTCTAAGGAAAAGAGGTAGCCTCAACAGCTGGCCTTGGCCAGTCTCATCTCTACTTCCTCTTCCCTGGAATTTTCTCATACCCTTGCTCTCAAGCCCCACCCCCATACTCCCATCGTCTCTCCCCATTACCCCTAGGAAGAAAAATCCTACATGTTCCTGAAGGACCAGTGCAGACTGACCCCTCTGGGGGCCTCTCATAGCCTAGCTGTTCCCCCATGCCAGCTCCCCATTACCTTTACCCCAGTTTGCCACAGCCGCCATTTGCCTGTGACCTGTACCAGGCTGTAGAATCAACTGTGAACACCACCTTCTTCCCTGTTTCAGGACTCGGCACTCAGTGCAATGTCTAGAACCTATTTGTTGAATGGATGTGTAACCTGATCCAGCCTCCATCCCCATGGAAATCCATCCAGACTCAACTTCTGAAGGTCATTACGGTTCAGGCAATTTGCTAATCACAGTTTCTCATTTAAACTTTACAAGACTCTTCAAAGTTGATTCTATTATTTCCCTGCTTTGTAGATTAAGAAGCTAAGGCTGGGAGTGTCCAGTTTCATGACCTGAACAAGGATGACACCAAGGGATAGGCTATCAAGGAAGGGGAAGCTCAACCCTACACAAAGAATAGGCAACTAGGAGTGTCGAGTGCAGGAGAAATTGTCTTCCCCAGGCAAGAGCACAGCAACTGGTTAACCAGAGGGCCAGACCTGAAAACATGTACATACAAGTAACAGCACATGGATTGAACAGATTGGATTTTTACATTTAGGGATACGCACAAGTAAAGAAAAAGAAGCCACAAACTTGAAAGAGAACAAGGAGGTGGGGCACGTGAGAGGTTTAGGGGAGGAAAGGTAAGTGGGAAGCGATGTAACTGTGTTATAATCTCTAAAAAAAAATAATTAATTAAAAGTGTCAAATTTCTTGTTCATGGCGGCCAGGAAACAAAGAAAAAAAAAAAGAGTGGAGGAGGGAGGAAGGGAGGGAAGAAAGGAAAGAAGGGGGAGGGAGGGAAGGAAGGGGAGGGAAGGAAGGAAGCAAGCAAGCAAGGAAGGAAGGAAGCACCAATGGGCATGTCCTCTGTTCCCCTTTATTCCATCTGGGTTCCCAATCTAGGTGATGCTGCTGCCCTCATTTAGGGTAGGTTTTCCTCATAGGCTACTGTCTCCCAGAATGTCTTCAGAAAGAACCCAGTAATGGTCTTTACTAATCTTCAAGAAGCTTCACAGCCCAATTAAAATGACAGTCAACATTACCAAGAACAGTCTCACACTCCAACATACCACAACCCTAGCTTTCCAGAGTAATAGCCAGTGTGTTTCTGCTCTTCTCTCCTGGTACTGGATGCCCAGCATGCAAACCAGGGTACACAACCAAGGGAGAGGATGCTAAATACCTTTTATATCTACAAATTCTTCCATTTCAGGTTCTTTTCCTTCATCTTTCTCATCGCCTGGAGCCAAGACTAGGATGAGAAATTGTATAATAAGTCCATGAAAAGGTTCTCGTCCACTAGGGACCCAGGGACAGTGAGGGAGGGGCACGGTCAGTCTGACTATACCATCATCTTCATCTCTCTGAGCTGGACTCTCCTTCAAGGCCTCCACCATGGCTGCATTGTAAATGTGCTCTGGATCCTGGAGATAAAACAGAATTACCTCTGAAAGTGCAATGGCAGACTTCTCCCAGGCGGGAAGTCATGAGGAAAGGCTCTTAGTCCCACTCATGGGTGGGCACGCAGTTACCTTGAATTGCAATCCTCGGAGGTTGTGAATCAGCTTTGCATAGCGCCCCCTCTCTTCCATCAACTCCTTGTGGGTGCCCTTTTCACAAATCTCTCCATCTTCTAACAAAATGACCTCATCACAAGACTCCAGGAACTGCAGAAACAGTACAGTGATCCACAATGGCACTGCCTCGGTAAGAGCAGAAAGACCGCATGCCAAACATACGTCCAGCTCTCCCAGGTACATTGAGTTAATGGAGTTTTCAATCCCAGCATTATTGGCATTAGAGGGCAAATAATTCCTTGTCTGTGGGGGCTGTCCTGTGCATTGTAGGCTTTTTCAGTCTCTTTGGTCTTTACCCACCAGGAGAAGGCCTTCCCCTAGTGTGACAAGCAAATGTCTTTGAGCATTTCCAAATGCCCCAGGGGATCCCAGTTAAGAACCACTGAGCTAGCCCAATCTCTTGAGTACAGAAGCTGGACTCTGGCTGCCACAATGAAGCAATTGAACCTTCCTTTCCTTCTTCTCTCTGAATGAGTTACCCTACTAAGAAATCTGATTGACCATTTAGAGGCCATGGTTTGGTAAAGATAGAAAATGTGATCTCAGCTTTGCCAGAAGCCCCACCCCACTGAGCCCAGGGGATAGAAACCACACCACAGGCCACATGCACTCCCACCAGCTTTCACATTACAATAACTGTATGTACAATATTCTGCTTTCCATTTTACCCAAAACATTTCTGCTTTTCTGATTCTGGGACCCATGTCAGTCCTGTGATTAAAGATTTCTGCTAAGAGGGACCCTCTTTTATTTTTGAAGAAGAAAGAGCACTTCCCAATTGGACCCACCCATCAAAGGGCAGAAAGCCCCATCCTAGAGGCAGGCAAGATGCTGCAAGCCTGGGAACAGTTCCACCTGAAGAAGCCAGGGCCAAAGTTCCTGCTTTGCCCTTGCACACTATTCCAAAGCCCACTTGGCTGCATTTGATTCAGATCCTGGAAGCAGGACGGTTGTACTACTGATGGGGTATGTGGTGCCCAAATGATTCAGCCAGAGTGGTTCTAACAGCTTGGGTACTTCTAGCCTCTAAGTGTCCCTATCTGAGACTCATCCCCCCTCCCCAGGCAGCACAAGCAGAAATGTGACTGTTAGTGCCCAGCAGAGACACCTTCTGACAGAAGACAAACTTGTACTTCACACATCACCTTCTAAAGTTTCACAGCCTGATCTCACATCTTACCTCTCTTGCACCTCCAGGGCAAGAAAGCTTGCAGCTTGGCTGAGCCACCGATTTTCCAGATAAGGAAAGGAAGCACTTAGGGCCTGTTACAATCCGCAGGCTTTTCTACCTGTATGGGGTCCACCGCCCAAACCTGGAAAGGCCCAGCAAAGGTTCCTCCTGCCAGCAAGCCCTCAGTTCACTCCAGTGGCATGGGTAGCTTTGCTCGGCCATGCTCTGCAAACGCTTAGGAATGTGAGCCCTGAACAGATACCATCTGACTACCAGCCTCACTTTGTTTCCCCAAGTACACGGATGAGTGACTGTCCTGACCAGCTACTCCAGTGCATCTGAGGTCAAAGCAGCTAAGAAATGTTCTGGAAAGCCCCAGGGCTACAGTTAGAGGCTTCCTCCCCTCCCCCACAAAGAATGGGATGATGATCACACCAAGATTATAGTGCCACCTGGTGGCCTCCCTTTTCCAACAAGTAAAAAAAGTGAGCTAAAATGACCTTGGCGAGGTATGCTGCTGGAGAACCTGGGAAAACACTAGCTTGCCTAAGAGCATACCCCTAGCTAGTTAGTGTCCAAGATGGCTATGTTTTACCCTCCGTGATGGCTCCTGGAGGGACAGCTCCATCTCACACCCATCCAGACAAAGGCATCAAAATCCATGACAGAGGACTCCTCAGGAAGACAGCCTTCCCAAGGCAGGCTATTGACAAGCACAATGTTCACAAGCCAAAGCCTGGTAACCAAACTCAGGACTCTGGCTAGGCCAGAGACCATTTCTAGATGGAACTAGGCAGCCTTCTCCTCTACCTTGGCCCTGGCTTGCAAAGGACCTAAGCGTTCTTGTCCAACTAGCCCGACTCGGGGTTAACTACAGTGGTGGCATACCCGCTGTAGGAACCAGACACCCACATGTGCAAAATTTGAATGCTTAAAGCTTATTGTGGGGAGGCTCCAGAACAGCTGGGTTTCCTGGGTCCTTGAGAAGCACCACTGTCTTTGGGGTGGTCCTCCTGGCCCCGGCCAGAAGGTCCTAGCATACTGACTGCGGGGTCCTATAAACTTCATTTGCTGCTTAACTCTCCCACCAGCTCAGCTTCCCCTTCACTGAAAAACAATGAGACCTGCCTCCTGCCCCCAGATAGGTCTGCTGGACAAGAAGACAGGGCTTCTGCACCCTTGCCCCCATGGGCCATCTCCCAATGCCGGTGGGGTGAGTCCTACACTGGGGCACACACACAGGCACATGCACACACTCATGCATGCACTTACACACTCACACAATGTATCTCTGGGACTTACTATAGAAAAGTAGGGAGAGACAGCATGAGAGGGGAGCCCTGGATTATCTTGGGTAAAGAAGGAGGCCCTAGATACACATCCAAGTGTTCTGAACCTGTATGTGGGAGAGATGCAACAAGGTCTATGATCATACAACCTAATTCTCCATTTTCTCCCAACATAAGCCCCATCATTTGGACCCTAGCCCTGGCCTCCAGAGCCTTTCCTGGGTGGGGGGAAGATTAAGGTGCCTGGGACCCTCATCACAGGACCCCATGACTTTCTGGATGAGGAAAGAAAGCAGAGTTTCTACCATCCCCAGACAAAGAACCCCTGACCTCAGGTCCATCCAGTCCCTAGAGGAGAAAGGGTGGGGCCTGAATTGTCCCTGCCTGGCTCCTCTTGACACCAATGGCCCAGCTCTCTGAGCCAACCGATCCTGGAGAATCTACTTTGTGGTGGATGAACAATCGATCCTGTCCCCAGTGACCCCAAGGCCTAGGCCAGTGGATGTCAAACACAGAGACAAGCAGGCAGCGGTGCCTGGAAGCGAGTGTGGCTGCAGGACGCACCAGTGCCTCCTCCATTCCCTGCCCTCTCATCCCCCTGTCCAGGTAAGGTCAGTTTCAGGTGGGGAAGGCATTTGTAGGCAGAAGAGGAGTCTCTATGAGCATGGCCTGCACTCATCCCCAGACCTCATGGACCCTCCATGTCCCTGTCACCTGCAACTGGTGGGTAACCAGGACAACGGTCTTTCCCTTGAGTGTCTTCTTGATGCACTCCTCAAAGACAAGCTTCCCCACGTGGGCATCCACAGCTGAGAGTGGGTCGTCCAGCAGGTACAGTTGACGGTTGGCGTACACAGCACGGGCCAGGCTGATCCTCTGCCTCTGTCCCCCAGAGAGGTTGACACCCCGCTCACCAATCTGTAGACAGGAATAATGGCACAGCCCATCATTAAGTTCATCTGCCACCCTCTAGTTCTTGTACACCAAGAGCTTCCTAACGTTCCCTGGGTCTCAGGGAGAAGGCACACTGGCTGATTGCCTCTGCACACAAGCTCCTCCACCCCTCACACTGGACAGTGGTGACTGCAAGAACTCCATCTCCCTCACCCCATTGAAGCACAGTGCCCACTGTGATGGGACGCATCTGAGCGAGGGGAGACTACTGGATAAAGGGCTCCTGCTTCCCAGTGCATAGTCCACTGTTTATTGACTGATAACACAAAGGAGGTTTTTTTTTGTTTTGTTTTGTTTTGTTTTTGTTGTTGTTGTTGTTTGTTTTTTTAAAGCAAAGAACTCTAGAGGAATGGATAATGAAAAGCAGGCAAAGTGTCTGGGAGATGGACCAGGGACCCCTATGTTCACTTCCTTGTATGTAACTGTATGCACTATGAAGACAAGACACATGCTATCTTGCTCACCATCAATCTCTAAGACCCAGCACCTGATCTGAAGCATGGATTAGAAGCTCAGTAAACATTTGCTGCAAGGTGAAAAGCCTAGGTCATGTTTTTCTAGGAATCCCATCCTCCTGAGCCCGGAGTGAATCCCACTGTCCTCAGGTGCCCAGGTACCAAGTCCGATGCTAGAAGAGAAGAGACCTATGAACCAGGAGCTCACATTTTAGCAGGGAGCACTAGCCACACAAAAACAGCAGCCGACATATTCACCAAGACAAGAGACATTAATTACAGCACTTGCTGACAAACTGCTGCTGACTGTGGACTCCAGGGTCTTCCTCAGTGAAGCTGGGCTAGATCCTGAAAGACTAGGAGGTGGACAGACACTTTGGCTGGCTGACAGAGGTGCAGAGACACAACGTGGAAGAAGTCAGGGCCACATGTACATTCAGAAAGGCCAGCCACTCCTGACGGGCAGAGTGAGAGACTAGAAGAGCCAGTTCTCTGAGAAGGCACTGTGGGAAAGCTTGCCTTAGAGACCTGGTATGATCGGGAGAGAGAGGAGGGGGACACAAGGGCTCTGGATCACCCGAGTCAGCCGGAATACAGGACAGTCAGCCTAGGGGCAAGGTCTGAAGGTGACTCAGCATTCCTGGGCTGCATGGAGACAGGGAACAAAAAGGAGCTCTGAGACTCCCAAGTATGAGGCACACTCTGGACCACTGATTTGAAGAAAGAGCTGGACCTTGAGTTTAGGCAGCAGTTGTCCAGGAACCCTTCCTGAGATGATGGAAAATTTGGAAGTTGGCTGTGGAAGCAACCATGATGAGTCAAACAAAGTAGGCTTGGGTCCCCCTCCACTTGGTGGACCCCAAAGAAGAATTCTTGATAGGCAGAGACTGGACTTTGGCAGCATTTCCTTGGGACTTTCTGCCTCTGAAACATGTAGCTATAAATCCAGAGTCAGCTGGGCAGAAGGGACTCAGCTCTGCTCACCTCAGTCAGGTCTCCATAAGGGAGGCTGTTCAAGTCCTTCTGGAGACCACAGACATGAACCGTGTGCTGATACCTGTGGGCATAGAGGTCAGAATGGTAAGGCTAGCATGCAGCACTGCTGCCTCGCTGCTCCTGGAGGAACCACTGCTGTTGAGAGGACAGGAGGAAGATCGTGCTGCTGCTTTGCTCAAGTCTCTCAGGCAAGTTGCCTTGTCCCAAGGGCAGTGTCTCCTTGGCCCCTGGCGTCTTCCCTTGACTCGGGGTTGGTCGCTCCTCTTACAGGGTTCCTGTCATGCAGGGAAAATGACACCACTGGCTATGAAATCCTGGGGTTGCCATCTGATATCATTGCTCTTTGAGTCAGAGAAGGGAATCATGATGTGGTTGCTGAAGATGATGTCTAGAAGGACCCAGGGGACGAATCAAAGCCATGAATGGAAGAGGGCATATATGTGGTGGAGCAGCATGGGGTTATGGGATCACAAAGCCAACCCTGACATTCTTGATTAACTCCTTCTGCTCCGTAAAACTGCTCTGTCCACACATCATCACGTTGGAGAGACGATGTCACTTCACGGGGAAAAAGGAAGAGTGGGAAGTGGACCCTAGCACTGGGGGCTTCCAAGACTGTTGTGCTCCTTAGTATCACCCATTCTCAGATTGGAGTTCAGACTTATGAGGAATTGCTAGTTCTGCACAGTCTAGTTGCTGGGCAAATAGCTCATCTTACTGGGCACACTCCCACTCAGCCTAGGTAGGTGCTACCTCTTAGGGCTCCTGGCCACATAGTCTAGTGAGGTCTGAGGTCCCACAGTAGGGGAGAAGGTGACACCCCACTGCTTCTACTTTCTCTGAATCTCCCCCATGGTGAACTGCCCCCAAGTCACCCCAGTGACCCATAGCCTCAGAATCCCTCCACTGTCTTGAATGGCTGGCATACCTAGTGACATTCGCATTTGTGCACCATCCAGGCAGCTACTGGACCCCACACTGAGCCAGAGACTTTTGCCCCACTTGTCAAGCTGCATGCCTCTACTAAGGATGATTGGAAACTACATTATTAGCTGATAGCAGCTTTTACCATATACCCTTACCACCACAAACAGAGCTGTTCCACCATGCCTCTCTTGCCTTGGTGGACCAAAACAAGTCTTCCTCCACTAAGTTGCTCCTGCCCTGACATCTGTCACACAACACTAATGTGACTCATACATGAGGAGCAATATCTGCATTCCTTGTGTTGCCCTGCACATGGCAGGCATTTGGTGAATACTTGCTATCTTCACCTCCTTATTGATAAATTAAGTAACCATGGAAAGCAAAGGCATTCCAGAGAGGGATGGTATAGGGATGGGCAAAAGGGGTGTGGCCATGAGACATGGAGCAGAGCAGTTTGTCTCATGCCAAGGACTCCCACCACTGATCAGAACTTCCTGTCATATGTGAACCTTCTGTTGGGACATCACAGCCAGGGAAAGAGGAGAGCCACAGACTTCCTGCTGGGAATAAACTTGCTGACCAATGCCAGCCCATAGAGTATGGAGTCTGTGAGCTCAGATAATAAAAGAAGCCCAAACTGCAACTGGATTCCTAAGTCTGACTCTTCCTACTTCAGTCCTGTGGTGTCTGAGGATACTTTTGAGTGACCCTGCTGTCAGGCAACCTCAATGGAAACAAATGATGCTGGATCCTGGGGCCCAAAGTCCAAGACTCAAGCTTTGTTAGCAGTCAACTCACTGCTCTGAACTTCAGCTCCCCCATCAGTGAAATGGGATAGAATGCCTGGATCTCCTTATACAAGTTGTATGGGACTCATCTTAGGTAAGCAGACCTAGGAGGACATCACTTCCCAGAGCTTAAATAAAATGAGCCAGCAATATTAAAGATCTATAACAGGAAATTTGATTTTATGTTATTGGACCATTTGAGGACACTAACAACAATATACCTTGGTAGTGGCCATGTGAATTAATCATGTCAGGACTGACTAATTGCATGCCTTCTGTTCATGATCCCATGCAAAGTTTTAGCAACTTAGCCTAAATCAAAATTGCAAGACTCATTTTCCTCCAGCTAGAGAACATATGCCCTGTTACAGAGAACCTCAGAGCATATGGGACTCTGCCCTGGGAATGAAGTGACAACTGAGTCCTCTTCTTGGCATGCCATGTGGTCACAGGTCTGCAGAACAACGTGCTTCCTCTGAACTCCTGGGTCAGAAAAAGAAAATCCATCTCCCGGGAGGATCAATGCTCCTTTAAAAAAAAATCCACTCAGTAACCATCCCTAGAGGCATCAGCATCTTAAGCAAGGTACACCAACTACCACAGCACTGGAAACATCCCAAGTTAATACCTTTGGTGATTGTACTTCTCTCCAAACAGTATGTTCTCCCTCACATTCCCATGGAAAATCCATGCTTGCTGAGAAACATAAGCCAAAGGTCCATTGACAGCCACGACCCCTTTTTGTAACTGCATCTAGAGCAAAAGTAAGGGAGAAAACCTTAGAAGACACATCCCAGGTCTCTCCCAGACGCCACCCTCTTATTGCATGAGCATTAGTCACACGGATATAAAGGGGTTGACAGATCCACACCCTGTAAGTCCAATTGTGCAGTTGAGAGCTCTAGATGGGACACTTGCGAGGACTAGACAGGTCATTTAGAGAACAGGTAGTAATGAGTCCTGCTGCCAGCTGGAGGGCACAGCCTAAACTGATCTCACCTCTGGGCCCACTACTGCAAGATGCCTTAATGATTCGTAACAAGACCCCATCCCTTCCACCAGGTGTGCTGAAATGAATCCAACTCTCCCTAGAGAAAAGTATAGCCTCCCCCCTTGGGGGTGGAGCCTCTGGCATGCCCCACTACAAAAAAAGTAGCTCTGACTCAGTTACGCAGTTATAACCACGCAAGAATTCAGGCCTTATGGGGCCAGAATTCTTTCTTTTTTTCAAAAAAGAGTGGGAAACACAGTTTCATGTGGAACTTTGGGACCTTGATAACACTGAGCAATCCAATTAGAAAACATGTGAGTCCCAGTTTGTGATACTGGGTATACGTAGGCACTTAAACTGACCCCACAATGTATGCTTCTGATAGATAATGGTAGACAGTAGTGGTGATAAATGACCAACCCAATCATTAGAGGGGATATGTTGCAGAAAGCATGACCCTTGGGGCTGAAGACCATGGGGTGGTGATGGTATGGCTGATCAGGAAAAGTGTCACATGGTGCAGTGCTATTTTGAAACCCTTGGAGATGGTTGAAGGGGCCTGGAGTTAGACTTGGAAAAGAGATGATAATATTAGCAATAGCAGTTCTAGAAATAGCAGGTGCCTTCCAGGCACTGTGCTGAGCCAGCTGACACTGAGTCTGGAGGACTCAGCTCGGGATGGTGTGTACACTCCCTTTGCTAACCCTCACCACAGCTCTCCTTGGCCATTTTGAAGATGGCACAGTCCAGAGAGGTCTGTTTCTTTATCCAAAGGCAAATGGTGAACATATGGCTGAGACCAAGTGGTGTACCCCCACAGCCTAGAACCCACTAGCTTAGCCTCCCATGCCACTCTACCTCTCCCCAGTCATGGAAGATAGGCTCTGTTTTCTCTGAGATGCTCCCAAGGAATAAACCATAGGGGTAGACTAAAAGGAGGCCAGTTTTCTCCCAGTGGAAATGAGCACACCACCAAAAGGGACTGGCAGTGAACGAATGAGCTGCCCAGTGCAGGAAATCTGAGCACAGCCTGGATCATCTCCTACACTGCTGGAAGACCTGTGCTGATAGGTGGAGAAGGGAGGCTGGTTTCCAGGGCGTCACAGACACTAGGGTCCTCACAGTAGCACACACACTTAGGTGCCAGAGCCTACCCAACCCAGGCCCTGCCTCACCTCCAGGAAGGGTAATCATAGTCAGTCTCCCTGAAGTCAAGGGCAGCCAAAGAAATCACATTGGCACTCACAAGACTCACACCCCCATTCTGGGTGGGACCCTGCTGAGCCTCATTTTTTTATCCCTTCAGGGGTTCCCCAAATTCTTTAAACAATGGGAGGCAGCCCCGGCTGGCTCAATCAATCTTCCCTTTAGGAACAACAGGAGACAGAAGGAAGAGTTACTTCCCTGACATCCTCAAACCATGTCTTATTGAAGCTCGTAAAACACAGCAACACGAAGGCCATCTGTAACTAGAGTATATCACCTGCTTAAGGTCTCACAGCTAGGTGGCAGAAACAGGTCAAGATCTAGGAAGCATCCTCTTCCTATACAAAGCATTCAGGGCAGCTGGGTCACGCTGTTGCCTCTATGCATTCATTCAGTCCCTTCCTCAAGGCTCTCAGGCAGGGTTTTGGAAACAAACAATCAAAAATTCATCGAAAGTTGCCATGAGCCCCAGTTCCTTCATTCTGTACCAAGCGACTTTCCTGGATTTTATAAACCAGGACAGCCATGGGAGAAACCACAGATGTTAACGACCCATCACTTATTTGGACCAACATGGAGCTGAAGGCAAGGAAGCCATCACTGTTTAATTCCTGTCTTTGGGAGGTAAACCCAAAGATGTGTGAAAATCTTGGCCCATGTCCAGTCAGGCATGGAGCAACCAAATGCATCAATTCAAGGGAGTCATCAACAACATTCATTTTAAGATGTGCCAAACCTGACCACTGCACTACAGGCTGCTCAAGTCCCTAAAGTCTAAAGCAAGTAAATCCTTCCCCTCTTCAACCAGTGAAGTCTTTCCAACTCTCACCACCCTTACCTGTCCTAGGAGAGCTGAGATGAGGGAACTCTTCCCACTTCAACATTCCCGCATATTCCCAAGACCTTCCCCTGTCACAGAAGAGATAAGACTGTTACTCCCAGACACTGTCAGGGGCTTGGGCTCTATGCTGAACAGGCCAGCAAGGGCAAGAGGCTACTGTTACCTCTATAAGGTGGCAGCTGCAGCCTGGGCCCCCAAGTCTATGCACAGCTTGGAAGGTTGCAGAGATTTGAGTTTTAATTAAGAGCCCTCCCTTGTGCAGCAAGCAGAGTGCCCAGAGGGCTTTTGGAAATGTAGAAATCCTGTTCACACACTGATGTAAAACAGCCTTGTGCCAGTTTGGGAGACACAGGCCCCAGATATGAGGGTTGTCCTGTGCCCAGAGACTGGGGGAAAATGAGTCTAATGATAGGTAAGGGGGATGTGACCCAGAGGGACATGGGATGTCTGAGTGATTTCAGAAATCTTTTTTTTTTTTAAAGAAATCTTTTATCATAACAACTCAATTTAGAGCTCCAAGTTTTTTCACTATTTCCACAGAATGACTTTGTAGCTGTAGGTGTGTCAACTCAGCCATCAAATTGTCACCAAGTACCTGTGACACAGCAGGCATTGTTCTGAGCACCAGCCGTCACCCTGACTCCAGGGTCATCATGGGGGCACATTCCCGATCCCAGTGAAATCTCAGCCACCCAGAAGATCAACCTGACAGGTGAATCCCTTGTTGGCCCCCACAGGGCTTGTGTTTTAGTTGGAGACGGACAGAAGGGGAGCACCTGAAATGCTGAGTTTCTCAAATATGTCTCGTGGAAAGCGTATGGAGCATTCGCTCCTGCTGGCCCAGAAGCATGAGCTGGGTGGGAGTCTGAGTGAAAGCAGCGTGTTTGGGGAGGGTGCAGGCAGCGCTGGGAGGGGAAAGAGTGACGCCCAGAAACCACGCTCTGAAGATTAGCCTGCAAATGAAGCTCCAGGCTACAGGAAGCCCCAGCAACTCTGGGAAAGGAGCCCAGATTTGTATGGTACCCCAGCACCCCAGGACCCCTTCACTACATGGCAAAGTCTGTGGGTGGAAGATGGACAAGTACACTGAAAGGTCCCAGGCACTTGTCATAAGTGACATTGAATAAGACCTGAAAGAGGTAAGGCAGGGGTCCCATAGGCTTCTTGGGTAACCCCAGAGGGAGAGAGGCAGATAGCCTGTCTGCTTCTATGTTTAAACAGAGGTTGTATGTGGAACATTCTAGAATATTTGCAAATAGGCCTGCTGCAACCCTGTAGAACAGAGATGTATTCAGCATGGAGCCAAATGTAACATCTTTCCCACCCCAAGCTAGATTAGACATGCTCATCACCTTGTGCCACCTAGCATGAGGCTTGCTGTCTGTCATCCATAACTTCTGTGACTCATCTCTGTGGAGATGCCACACACCATAGGAGGCGCTGGGAATAAACCACGATCAGGACAGATGCAGTCACTGTCCCCATGGACCCTGCAGTGTCAAAGCTGCAAGTATGTGAGGCTGACCCCTCTCTAAGTCACAGTAGCACTTCAGATGGTGAGGCTAGTTATGGAGACTTGATGTGGGCCAGCTTCATAGAGGCTCCCCATAAGCCTCCAATGAGTCCTGGCTGTTTCTTGGACCCAGGTAAGAGCCTTCTAAGCCCATTCTCTTCTTCAGAAGGAATCTCACGAGGTCTGCATCTTCTCTGTGTTTCATTATTTATTTCTCATTCACCAAACATTATTAAGAATCTTGAACCAGGTGTGGGCTCAGGGCTAAGGGCATAACTCAGAATAGCAAGTCCTGATCTCATCCCAGAGGACAGCGTCTAATGGAATCATGGAGCTAAATTTGGAGAAACTCAGATGGCCTGAATTTAGAACTTTTAAGGCCAACACTTAAGCCAGCCGTGCTTGTTAAAGGGAAAAGAGGGCATCAGTTGCTAATGGCAGCTGAAACTCACCATGAGCCAAGCGTTTTGTATGATAGTTCTCTGTTTCTCACAACCACCTTGTAAAGTGACCAGGCAAGAGACAGACTCTTCAGGAGCTGAGGCACGTGCCTAAGGTAAAGTAGCTATATGGCTGGGGGCCTAGAAAAAAGCTACCTGCGCCTTTTGATGGATGCTCTGAAAAATGTATTGCTGTGGTTGGTGTAATAAAAAGATGAATGGCTAATAGCTACTCAGGAGAGATAGGCAGGACTTCTGGGCAGAGAGAGACTTCTGGAAAGAAGAAGGCCAGACGTGGAGGAAGCAGCATGGCAGTTATGGAGAGATGAGGTAATGAGCCGTACGGCAGAACATAGATTAAATAAATGGATCAACTTAAGATGTAAGAACTAGCAGGACAAGCCTAAGCTAAAGACAAGCTTTCATAATTAGTAATAAGTTTCCATGTCATTTTTTTTTTTAGAAGCTGGTGGCCCGAAGAAAACTACATATGCCCAAATCCAGACATTACCATATACCTAAGATAGCACTGGAGCAAAGCAATTAGAGAACTAAAAAACAGTTTCCTTAGATGACCTAGTTTTTCTGAGCTGTCTACAGAAGTTAGGATGCTGCCCCAGTGTCAGGGCAGAGCTACAGGAAACCACTGAAGCAAAACATAACTGAGACTTGAGCTCAGTGGCACTGGGCCCACCAAACATTAGATACCACTTTGCAGGGAGTATGTGGCAGATGGTTTTGTTAGCTGCAAGAGAGGCCACAAGCTTCCCTCCTGCGTATTTGCATAGGGAAGGTGGTAGTGAGGATGGGAGATTACATCACTGGGCACAAGATTAATGGTGAGCCTGCTGCAGCAAAATCAACAGCTCCTCCGGGGGAGTGCCATCACCAGGTTCCCAGTGCGGCAAGATCCAGACAGAAGGAGCAAGAGGGAGGCCAGAGTGATCCCCAAATCCACAGCTTCATCCAAGGTTCTACAGTTCTCACTCTTGAGGGAAGGAAGGACCATGGTGCCTGGCTGGCTTGGTGAGCTCAGTGTCACCTGGTTTAAACTAGATAAACAAACAAACAAACAAAAAGCATGGTACCATGTTTTGTACAAAAGCAAAATTTTGTTGTGGGTTAGAGACAGACTGGGGGAGGGGGAGGGGAAGCAGAGTACAGACCACAGGCTTCGGCAGGAAGAAGGTCCTGAACCTATCTTAAAGCTAACAAACAAACAAACCAAGAATACAGATTGAGTTGGATGTACAGTCTTCCCCTGCCCCCACGCTTCCCGGCAGGTCCTTCTTGTTTAGCTGTCTTGTGCCTCAGTTTTCTGTCATAAAATGGAGTAGTGGTTGAACTGCCTTCACTAGAGGCCCACAGTCTGATCTTGAACTGTAACTGCCAAAACTGAGTCAAAATTCATTCTCTCCCCCCTTTCTCTCTCCCTCTCTCTCTCTCTCTTCCCTCCCCTGCACTTCCCCCTCCCTCTCCCCCTCCTCCCTCTCACCCTACCCCCCCCCCCAGTATAAGGCCACCTTCACTTTACTTTTTGATATGGAGTATCCCACTGAACCTGGTTTGGCTGTAGCTACCAGCAAGTCCCAACAAACCCCAGTCCCTGACTCCCCAGTGCTGGCGTTACAGGCATCCATGGCTGTACTGTGTGGCTTTTTATGTGAGTACTGGGTGTGTCAACTTGAGTTCTTAGGTTTGTCTGGCCATCCCCCAGACTCCCAAAGGTATTTCATTACTGCAATGCAAAGCTGACTGACACACCCACCTTTCGCACCACAAAGCTGATGTTGTGTAGAACTGACTTGGGGCTGCCACTTTGCCACTCCGGGCTAGCAACTCCCTGTGCTGATGGACTTTGCTCACTGTATAGCTCTGGCCTCTGTTTCTTGAAAATACGCCTTTTCTGATCCTGTGCCCGGTGGGTCTCTTCTCCTGTTGACTTCTTGTTCCCATGTCAGGGTGGCATTTGCTAAAAGCAAGATAGTGTCTGGGTCTTCTGGTTGGGTGACGTAGGATGGGGGACTTTTAGCTACGAGAATTTTCTAAGATTAAAGAGACAACAGTAAATGGGCAGATGTCGTCCATTTGCACCAATCCTCCTAATACATCTATCTTCTAATCACCCTAAATTATAATCGTGGCATTTCTACCCAGGATATATAGGACTGGCCAGAAGTTATTCCCTCAGGAATGCTGAAGCAGAAATAGTCCACTGACTCAAACTATCTGGGACAGGTGTCTTTTAACCCTGAGGCCTATGTGGGTCACCCATATTGGAGAATGCTGAGCCAGCTACACTTTCTCCTCATCTGCAGCCATGGGGGAAGGGTTTCTCTGTATGACACTGGTACATATGAAACCAAGGTCCACTTGTTCGGTCTCTTCCACACTCAGCTCAACAAAACACTTGCATGTTACTAAATGGTACAGAGCAGAAATGCACACTTTGAAAAAATTATTTGTGAGGAGAAGGGGTCATGAGCAGAACAGTGCAGTGCAGTGTGACAAGGACACAACCCTGTAATGGCCAGAGGAGGGACACATGATTCCCCTTCCTGGAGGTCCATGTGTCTGGTGCCTGAGCTGAGTGTGCAGGTGCCACACAGATGAAGAAGAGGGAGAGGAGAGAGCAGGAAGCATGGGACACTGCCACACGGCAGACAAGACAGCAAGCAAAGCGTTTCCGGTAGGTTGGGGGGGGTGGGGTTCCGGTAGGTGGGCAAGGCATGAAAGAAGCCAGTCTGGGATTGCTGAATCACAGAGCTCAAGGCGGAAACAGGATGCAAAGCAAAGGTGGTGAAGCTGAGGAGCCAATGCTAAGGGCTCAAGTGCTATCCGGGAAGAGACAGGAGTTCACAGATCCCAGCAGGTGAGTGCTGGCTGGCATGCCAGTAATTTAACAGCTCTTTGAGAACTGAGTGTAGTAATGATTTGGAAGGCAGCTTTGGAAATGGGGAGCTGGTCTATAAATCACTGTGAGTTCAGATGACATATGACTGAGACCTTAATGAAGGTGACGGGAGAGTGTGGAGGCTAAGGATTCAAGAAATAACACTCTTCCTTGAATCTATACCTTTCCTTGTGTAGAGCAAGGTGATATACAGAGTGAATGAAGCACTGTTGATTCTTGTACCTGTAAGTGGCCAACAGTGTGTCTGCCAGCCCAGTCTTACAAGAGTGCCTCTCCTCATTGAGAGGATAGTAACTGGTCTCTACAGGGCTCTGGACTATTTGGAAGCAAAAATTGGGTTCAAGAACCCAGGATGCTTGAGCTGACTCAGATTTCACAGACAACTGAACTGCCTTTCTGTAGGCAAGAATGGCCTCCTTTTTCAGTCTTTGCCTCAAACCCATCAAATGCCATTCTTGCATCCCACTTACATTTGCCCAGGTACATATCTTCCTGGAAGCACTTGGTCCTGTGCCAGAACAAGAGCACCAAAGGATAAAGACTACCTCTCTCTTTTCTCTTTTTACTTCTTACATGCTTCAGATCGTCTTTGGTGGGTAAACAGTGACTAGATATTTACTCTGAGGTGGTGCATGACACCACACTCATCACAGGACAAGCCAGGGCCTGACTCAGTGCCTGGCCATTCTCACTGCTAGAGCATCATGCCTTGGATGAGACATGGAGGTTAGAATGCTCCCGCTGTGAATAGACTATCTTATTTTCCCTCCAGGTCAGACCTCCTCAAAACCTTCCCCGCTCATTCTCCCCTCGCGCACTAACTATTCATTCCTGCTTCATGGTCACGCAACCACAGGCCTAACCCAGCCCTCCAAAGACCTCAACAGCATCCCCCTTGCAAGCATCCCCAGCCCCCCAGAAGTGAGCTCTCTTCCCTACTCACCCAGTGTTAGTTATACCTTCAGCCTCTTGAGAGAGACACTGGCTTCGGCCACTGCTTTGACCGAGAAAGGCAAGATTGCAATTGAAAACTTCATTACATTAAAAGGCAATCACACTAAATGCCTGAAGGAGGAAAGAGAGGATCGAGGGTTTAGGACTGCAAGTAACTTTTGGCTCCAAGCTGCTCTATCCATGGGGGGTTATATTTACCAACATAAGAAACAGTGGCACAATTGGGATTCACAGAGGAAGGCTTTTTTCATTTCATGGCTCAGAAACCATGGATTGGCAATGTGGGAGCAGTGGCTTTGTAATCGATCTTGTTTTGGGAATTTTCACAAAAACAGTGGGAAATGTTATATTCTTGTCTGTTGATTCAGAAGGGAGACTATCCCCTAACTGAACAATTTCATACATATTCATCCATACCATGTCTTTATTTAGACCAAGACTGCTCATTCAGAGCCCTGGCAGATTTTACAAACTCATGTTCTACTCAAGGTCAGTTTGTGGCATCTGACCCTCTGGGGCTACAGCATCTTCTCCAAAGTCACAGACTGAGGGGTTTTCCCTCTGAGCCCTGTCCAGTATCTGGATACTGGAGAGCCTCACTGAAGCTTTCTCCTTTCTGCTGGTACCCCAGAGTGCATGATTTCATCTCTCAAACACCATCTTTTCATGATTGACTTCAACCATCACAGCCTCTTCTACTTCATTAATTACACATCTTCCTTCAGCAAATCCCAAGTGATGTCTGCTGTTGAACAAGCCTAGTGGACAGGCCCCAGGTTTGAGCTAATTTACATTGCTAAGAGGATAACAATGGATACTCTCATCACATCTTGTCCTAACTCACCAAATCAAGAAGTACCATCTTCACATACAGAGAGAGAGAGACAGAGACAGAGAGAGACAGAGAGACAGAGAGAAGAACAAAAAGACACCCATCTCAACAGACATAGTGTACAGGCTGCCTGGTGGACCCAGTAGCCAACCTCGGGTGCCATGACTCTAGCAGAGGTAGAGAACAAAAGGATTCCCAATCCAGAGATCTGTTTTGGATCTTGCTTTCTTCTAAACTGCTATGTCAGAAAAATTAACATCATTTGTTTTCAACTTCCTTTTTGTTTGTTGTAATAGAGCTAGTGGGAAGTGTGTGTGTGTGTGTGTGTGTGTGTGTGTGTGTGTGTGTGTAATACACATTACCATGGCACAATTGTTTGGGACCATCGAAAGCAATCACAATAATTGAGCAGTGTTCCACTCAATTTGGACACCATTGCCACTCATTCTGACTTTGGGTTCATGATCAGGGCTGAAGCTTACAGTCTGAAGAGCCTGAAAATGAAACCACCCTTCACATACAAAAATAATGTGTGTGTTAATGGAATTATCAGAGGACGGCCCAGCAAAAGCATCTGCTTCTCATCATGACCTCTGCCTGAAGTCCTCTGCCAGGGTGCTGTGTTTCCTCCATGAACTTAGCTATACTTGATCCTTACCTCTACACACACACACACACACACACACACACACACACACACACCTCCCTAACTTTTGTTGATCTTTCCTCCAGCTGCTTGTTATGCAAACAAACACCGCTGCATTATCTTAGCTGGGCTTTTCTTCATTTAAACTAAGAGCATTTTCTCCAGCTCAACATTTCTTTATCTTTGACTGTGCTGTTCTTTGTCAAAAGCACGAATGCCTTACATTCATCTCACTGCCCACAGAGGCTTCAGTCCATACCCATCTGGCCTGCTGAGAGCAGCAATGGAGAGCACATAAGGCCCCTCCCCACCCCATGATTCCCTGCACTTTATGCAAAACTACTCACTCCCTCCCAGCTACACTGTGGGAACTAATACCAGGCTATTTGATGATAATGAACCAAGACCAGGTATGACCAA